>NW_027185764.1:23900761-23962603 GCF_028583685.1 Petaurus breviceps papuanus
CCCCCCCTCCCCCCCCACCCTAGACCAGAAAGAGCAATGCCCAGAGAGGAAAGAGGGAGGGCAAGGAAGCAGAATCACTTACTTCGGCCCCTCCATGAAGCCTCAGGTCAGCCCACCCGGGGCCAGTAAGAAGTTTCCCCTCTTCGGCCGCGTAGGATTCCCAGTCTCTCCTCGCGCCCTCTCATTGGTGGTTCTCAGAAACCTTTAGCCGTCCCTTACCCAAAAGAACTCAACGCCCTCTTCCTCTGATTGGCTGGGGGCAAGATTCGTCACGTGCCAGTCCGGAATCTTTGCCCAATCAGAGAGCTTAAACCGGCAGGGTTTTCCGGTCTTCCAGCATTTGCAACGGAAGCTTTCCGAGTAAAAGCCATTTGTTCCTTTCACTCTCAGGGCTGTGTTGCGTGTTTTGCCCTCACACCAGTGTGTATTTTGTTCTCAGTCCACCTCACTTTCCTTCCGCGATACCCATGTACCAGGTAAAGCCGTATCACGGGGTGAGTGGATCCCTGTGCGTAGAGCTCCCCACATGCATGTATCGGGTCCCCAATATACACGCCAAGAACCGAAGCTCGGCCTTCCCCGAGGGCCCGGCGGGGCACGTGCAGGTAGGATCCTGGCCGAGCGCCTCCCTGACCGAGGGTGCGCGGGTTTGGAGCGCGGAGCGAGGGCTTGGTCGTTGGGTTGGTCACCCCCGGGCGCCACCGCTTAGGGGGTCTGGCAGTTTGTCCCCGTCAGATAGAGGCGGGCGGAATGAATAGTCTGGGGAGCGAACCTCCTGCCGCTTTCGCTTAGTTTCTGGGACGGGGCTTTGGAACTTTTACTTGGACGTCCGACCGGGAAGGGACCGCCCTTGTGCGGATTGAGCTAAGAGACTCCATGCACTCTGGCTCCCGACCTCGCCCCCTCCCTAGGCCGAGGCCCTGCCCTGCCCCAGGACGGGGCAGTCGTCGTGGTGAGGCGGAAAGGACCCTCATTTCACAGATGAGGGAACTTGGGTCCCGAGAGCACAGGAGTCTAACCCGGGGCCTCTGGCTCCATTGCCTCCTTTCTCGGGGCTGCTCCAAAGCCGCCTTCCCTATTTGCCAATTCGGTTTTAAAGCTTCTTCCTGGCTGCCTTTCCCTAAACGGGGATGATTTCTTAAGTTAGTGCTGTCAAAGAGAAGAGAACAGCGATTTGAGGCAGGGAGCCCCTTCAGAAGGCTTCGGCCTTTCTGTGGCCCGGGTGCCTTTGGGGGCCTGTAAGAGGTGGAAGGAGGAGTGTGCCGGAGAGATCCGATGTAGGGGAAAGGACACAATTTGGCAGCTGCCTGGATACATGGGATGAGGGAGAGGTAAGAGCCAAGGGTAATGCTTTGTTTGTAGACTTGGGTTGCTACAAAGATTTACCCCCAAGAATAAAAGGGAAGTTGGGAACAGAAGGGGGACTCGGTTGTGTTTTGAACTTGCAGATTCCTATAGAGCATCCTGTTTGAAATGCCTAAAAGGCAGAAGGGACCTTGGGAAAGAGGTTGACTACAAGTTCCGGGAATCATCAGACATGATCCCAATCCTGGGAGCTGATTCCTTCCTCAAGTGAGAGAGAAAATAGAAAAGGACCAGGACAGGGCCTTGGTGTGGGCGTCATTCAAAGTTCCAAGGACACGATAGAGATTTAGATCTAGCAATGAGACTGAGAAAGAGTAGAGGGAAGAAGAACCATCAAATCAACAAGTATTTGTTAAGCAATAAGGCTAAAGTATTGTCCCTTTATAAAAGGATTTGTTCTGTAAAACTTGGGAATCGGTCAAAAGGCTGCACCCAAGATCTAGAAGGCTATATGTGGCCTGGAGGCCCCTGTACTAGGCACAAAGAATGAAACAATTCTTACAAGCAGCTTCTCTTAATAGAGAAGTACATATAAAGTACCGCAGAACTGTAAATATACCTATATATGTGTATATATTATATGTACAACATTTATGTCAACTACAATGTAGTCTGGGAGGACACTAGCAGTTAGGGGCATCAGGAAAGGCTTCATGAAGAATACGTGAATTTATGCATATTATATTTATGAATGAATGGATAAAGCATTAAGTGCTTACTATATGCTCAACATTTGGGATACAGATAGAAAAGTAAAAGTTTAAAAAAAAACTTATGCTCTCAAGGAGGATTAATAATGGTGACACAATGTGTGAAAGTCAGATGGGAAACTCTTGTGATCCTTAGAGTGCCATAGCAATGTAAATGGTATAATGCCTTTATTATTTCCACTGAAAAATATTAGTTTCTGCTATTGAACCATTTGATAGTGCCAAAGACTTTGGTGAAAACTTTCTTTTCTGAGTCTTTAGTAGATATGGTTGTGATACCTGAAGGAGTATTTGATAGGCTGTATCTCCACAGGGGTGGCTTTCTCATTATGAGGGCACTGGGCTGGTAATATTGCCATTCCCAAGGGTCTTGGTTTCAGGATCTATGGAATGGCTTTAGGGGTCAAAGGAGAAATCGTGGTCAAAAGGGTGGTGATGGCTTGACTTGACTGGTCTAGAGGCAATAGGAAGCTACTGCAGTTGGTTTTGGGGGCGGCCCATGGGCAGGTGAAGGGGCAAGGTAAGCCCCTCTGTGAGGGATAAAATTATACAAACCAAGGCCCCAACTCAATACGACCTTTCTGTTAGCCCAGGGTTTTTGGGAACAGAGGATCCTGATAATATGAGGGCTGCTCTTCTCCTGGGACCCCAGCCACGTCCTTGAGAAGAGATATGATAACTGCCTGACTCCTGGAACTAGCCATTGCAAGGAGACATTGCTCTTGGGGGGCCTTGGAGGGACTGGCCTCCATCCCCGGCCTCACACAAGATATGATGCTCGCTAAAAAACCTGGCAGTATGCCTTCTTTGTTCTCAGCACTACTTAAACCGTAAGATTCAGACCCCAAACTGGAATCTCACCCATGCAGGAGACATCCTGCCTGGGACCCTCCCATGCGGGACCCTGGCAACTGTACCCAGGATTCCCCAGCTTGTATGGTCAGGTGTTGGTGCTTCCCCACATTGGTGATGATTCTAAATATGTGTGTGTGTGTGTATTAATCAAAGTTGCTCTTATCTTACTATTCCTAAGCCTTTTACTCTGTTACTCTGGTTTCCTTCTCATTTACCTATATTCTAAATAAACAATATTGGATCTTTTGAAGTGCCAAGCGTTCTCTTCACGCGAATCCTGAACCTCCTTAATCAATTGTACATCAGGTCTTAAGGAGAATTACTTGGGCAGCAATATGTTGAATGAACTAGAGTGGTGAGAGATCTGAGTCAGATCAGCTAGAATGCTATTGCAATAATCACAAGGTAGTTGCTTGAGTGTTGCAAAGGTAGAAATAAAAATTTGCCAACTGACTGGGTACGTGGGGTGAGGGAGAGGGAGGAGTTCAGGATAATGCCTAAGTTATGAACCTGAGACACTGGAAGGATGAGTGTTTAGGGGGGGAAATGGTGAGTTCAGTTTTAGAATGTTGAGAAGGGAGAATCAAGAAAATGCAGGGAGAAAAGAGTATTCAGGCAAAGGTGGTCAGTAGTGCCAGGTGCTGCTGACAGGTCAAGAAGGATGAAGATTAAAGAGGGAGAAAGAAAAACAATTATTAGATCTGGCGATTAAGAGATCATTGGTAACTTTGGCAAAAGTAGTTTCAGTTGAATGATGAGGCCAGAAACCAGATTGCAGAAGGTTTAGAAGTGAGAAGAGAAGTGAAGGTACCAATGTTGAGACAGTTTTCTCAGAGTTAAGCTGAGAAAGAGGGAAAAAGACAAGGGACAACAACAGCTAGTGGACACAGTAGGATCTAGTGAGAGTTTTTTTTTTTTTTTTTTTGGGGGGGGGGGGGGGTGCAATTGGGGTTTAGTGACTTGCCCAAGGTCCCACAGCTAGTTTTTGTGTTAAGTGTCTGAGGCCGGACTTGAACCCAGGTCCTCCTGACACCAGGGCTGGTGCTCTATTCACTGTGCCACCTAGCTGCCCCCAGTGAGTTTCTAAGGGTGGGGAGAGTTAAGCAGTTTTGTAAGTATCAGGGAAGGAACCAGTACTAGATTGGGAAAAACTGAAAGTTTGCAGCATTGGGAATAGTTGGAGGGAAATAATGGGAACAATCTCCAGGAGTAGATAGGAGGGTCATGTAGAGGAGTTAAGTTGCTGAGGAAACTGGAGTAAAGGAGGAGGTAGCAGAGTTTGATGTCAAGGGTGTGAAGAGAGGAGAGGAGCTCCTCACTTTTTTTGAAGTATGAAGGCAGATCCTTAGTTTAGGGGCTGGCATGGGCAGCAAGGGGAGCATAATAAAAGCTCAGTTTATATATCACAGGTTGCAAAAGCACTTTTCCTGACAACAGGGCTATGAGGCATATATTATCCCAGTTTTACAGATGAAGAAACTGAGGTTCAGAGAGATTATTTGACTTGCCCATGGTCACACAATAGAGCAAAGACTCACAATCTCAGAATTGAAGAGATAACAGAGGACATCTATTCCAACCCAAACTGTTGTTACAATAAAAAGAATTCTTGATCTGGAGTCAGAGGACCTGGGTTTGAAGACTGATTCTGCCACTCACTGTGGCATTGGACAAGTCATTTCACCTGAACTTCAATTTCCTTTTCTGTACAATGAAAGGATTGGACTAAATGGCCTTTTTCAAGCTCTAAATTTATGATCATGAACAAGAATCCCTTCTACAATGGTGGTAACATATGATCCTCAATACTTGAATATCTTCAGTAAAAAGGAACTTCAGAATGTAGCCCATTCTGTTTTGGGATGGCTCTAATTGTTAGGCAGTTTCCCTTATTTCTTGTCTTACCCACTGGGACTAAATTGAACAAATCTTCTGCTTCTTCCCCAAGACAGCCTTTCAGGTACTTAAAGACTCAAACCAAGGTTGTCTTAATCCTGGTTTGGTGTTTTTCCTATTACACCTCAAAAGAATGTCAGGGAAGAAAAAAACAGTGACAAGAAACAGATACTGCCTCATTAATAGTATTTGCAACTCTTAGTATCATGGTTGGATAGTAGTCATTTCTCATATCACAAATCATGCACTCACTTTTATTTCCAGACACTGCATATTCAATTATTTGACATATTACTATATTTCACCCCAACTGAAGTTACTCGGTTTGTATCCTGCACCTTTGGTCACAAGATAAATTACTATGATTAGGTTCTATGAACAGGACAATATAGTTGTTAGAAAAAAACATAAAGCCCCATACCCTAACAGTGCAGAGATGAAAAACTAGACCTTCTGCCTTCCATCCAATAAGTGGCTCAGCAGAGAAGCCCTCTGAAACACAAACACTTAACCACTTTCTCCCCTCAAAGGAAAACTAAAGATATCTGCTTAGGTTTGGTCTTTGCTTTTGGCTAACAGATGCTTTAGCAGCATTGTGATTTTGAGCCCAGGACAGAGAAATGGGATAACTTTCCAAATTAGGTCCTTTAACAGTGTGCTTTCATTTTTTTAACTTGAATTTCATTCTTACCACAGCAACCATTAATATTCAAAGATTAATTAAGAGATATTCCAAAACTAAACATTTTTGGATTTTTGTAAATATTCCTTTTATTGCAAATAGCTTAATTATTGGACACCAAAGTGATTTTTTACACTTTATACAGTGTGCAGAATATTTTTGTGGTTTGGTTTTCATGAATGTACAGGAGAACAGTTTTTATCCATTTTATGTATCCGTTCCAGTTACTATGTACTAAGCTGCATGAAAGTTATTTTTAACATAGAACATAATTACCAGTACATTATACAAAACGTGCTTACTTTACCATGACAAGTTGCAGATGACAGCAGCATGAGCTATTAAAAATATAAGCCTGCTCTCCTTTAAGTCTCCTTTTCTACTCAGGTAATTTATTAAAATAAGGAGAGAAATTAGGACCCAAGTATCTAAAATTGTATGGAGAAGATAACATTTCTTCACTGGCTGATTTTGGTATTAACAAAATACTACCTTGAGATGAAAGAAAACGAATTACAAAAGAAAATTAAAACATTGTTAATTTTGGTTGATTTAGGAAGAAGCTGACCCATCTCTTCAGGCTCTTGAGTCCCGCCAGGAAGAGATCTTAAAACGTTTGTATGAATTGAAAGCTGCTGTTGATGGGCTCTCCAAGATGATACAAACGCCAGATGCAGACTTTGATGTGACAAACATGATCCAAACTAAAGAATGCACTACTTTAACTACAAGTGCAGTAGACTTAGATTCAATGCTTGGAAAGGTAAATTCATATTTAAAGTCTTAACATACTAGCATACAAAAAAAAAAAACACCTAGGTCAGTTTTTCACTGAAAATTCTAGGAATGGAACTAAAACTACTTAAGTATCTAAAATGAAGTTTGGTAAGTCAGGGGCTGGAACAGGCAGTGGCTCACCTCACTTCAGATCACTAACTCGATCCCAAGATCCAATTATAAGGTTTTTAACTGCAGTAATTTTAATATACTATTAGAACTGGAATTACTGGGGCTGCAGCATCAGAATTGCCCTAAATTGGATCCTCATTAAAGAATTTAAAGTGTACTCAATCTAGTTACAAGGCCTTGAAAGAGTCATGTGTTGTTATTTTTTGCTACTTCCTACCCAGGTTGGGAGTGGGTGATTTACAAGCCTGCTGCTTTCCTTGGATGTGGCAGCCATTTTTCAGGCTTCCTACTGAACCCTGAGTCCATCGCCCATGATCACCATGGCAAATACCAACGAAACTTGATAGGGCATTCTTTCAGATGGGTCGTTGCCACCACCAGGGCATTCAATCGGCCCACAGTTCTCTAGAGTCGTCAGAGTAGCTGGGGCACCAGCCCCTGGGGGGGTTGGGGAGGGGAGGGGATGCTGCTGAGTTGGTTTTAGTCTGATAAATGCACCATGGATCATAGGGGATGGGGGGAGGGGTGAGATGGCACCTACAGGGGCAGGGGACTGGGTCAGCTCATCAGCATATATTTGCTCTAGAATTACCACAGTTATACAAGTAGGAGGAAGCTAATAACCAAAGGTAACCATAACTGATTTAATGAGCCATGCACAGTTTCACTGTACCAGCCTCATGTACTTAGACATGCATGGCTTAATCTTTGAGACAAGCATATACTGCTGGCAGCATCAGCCAGAGAGAGAAGGAGAAACTACAAGGATCACAGAAAATTACCTTTTGTGTTTTCCTGCCTTTCTTTTGTTCACTCTCTTTCCCCAGATTTGGAAGTATAAGAAAAATGCCTCCTGAACAATGAGGAAATTAGCTATTAGCCTACTAATTTAGGATAGTATATTTATTTAACTTAACAAATTTAACAAGCTTGGTTTCTCTTCTTCCTGGTAGGCAGAATGAGGAATAGAGCTAGGGAAGTGGGAGAATGACCTGTTATATTCAACATACTAAGAAATGAGAGTCAGCAAGAGAAGATATAAAAGAATCGCTCCCTCCAAAACTTAAACAAATAATTCTACCTATAGATCTTCATGGAGCCCCCATGGGCATCATATTACAGCAGAGTACAGTAATTTTTATAATGACATCAAGAAAGTGTTAAATTATATTCATTTTACTTCTTAAGACTGGGAGCTAGAATACACATTTTACATTTCTTTCCAAAATGGCTAAAAAGGTTTTAATACTTAAGGAAATAAGCTTCAGTTAAGCTCATTCTCCAGAAATGTCAAGTAATTTAATGAAGAGTAATCCCTATTTAATATTCAATCAAGTTTCAGAACCCTATAAAATTAAAAGGCCTGTGTGGGGAAGTAGGAAGAGGGATTCCTCTGATATGAGAATAGTGTAACAAAATATTTATATTTCAATGCCCCAGGTAATTTACTAATACATAGTTGAAGAATGTTTATTGATGTTCATTGGAAAGAGTTTCCTCACTTGGAATTCCTTACACCCATGAAATAGTCAGAACATTTGATAGTGGGGAAGGTCTTTTAGATTGGTAAATAAGAGAATTGTTTTCATGGCATTGTAATTTAGAATTTCTAGATCAGGATTTTATAGCACTAGTGTTTTTCCTGTTTTTTTCAATGCAGGACTATGGAGCATTGAAAGATATTGTGATCAATGCAAACCCAGCTCTGCCTCCACTCTCCTTGTTGGTGCTACACAGCTTCCTTTGTGAACACTACAAGATACTATCAACTGTTCATGTGCATTCATCTGTAAAAAATGTTCCTGAAAATCTTTTGAAGTGTTTTGGAGAACAATCTAAGAAACAGTCACGTCATGAGTATCAGTTGGGCTTTACTTTAATTTGGAAGGATGGTAGGTAGAGAATTATAGCTAAATTGATGGAATGAAAAATGAAATTTACATCATGTTATGAGACAAAATTATGTTAAGGTTTATGTTTTCTGGAAAAGTGAAAATTATTGATCACCTCAAAATTCTGTTTCCATAAATATTTACTGATATGTCAGTATCTTAAAAGTGTCAGATTTGTTCTTTAAAGTGCCATATACTTAGATCTCTCAACAGTAATTGTTTTCCTTGTTTAGCCATAGGACAAGTATCTTCTTGTTAACAATTCTTTCCCAAATCTCTCTGGAATGTGCTAAAACTCTTCTTTAGTTCTTATTCAGGACATTTCTGGCTTGTTCCAGTACTTTCCTAGTTCAGAAATGCACAGTTCATCTTTATTTGTGATCCTTTGTGGTTGTCTCTTCGTTAAAAAGAAACATATCACTTAATGTGCTTTGGGGAAATTCTTTTCAGTTATAAGCAAACATAAGATTGCTATTAGAGATTTTATGAATCTGGTGGTGATTTTTAAGTTTTTAATGGTAATAATAGTCTTCAAACTGTTAGCTAATATCTTTACTTTAAAAAAAAGTTACTTTTATTTACTAATACTGAGCTGTTTTCTTTTTGTTTTCAGTGCCAAAGCCCCAGATGAAGTTCAGTATTCAAACAATGTGTCCTATTGAAGGTGAAGGGACCATTGCTCGGTTTTTGTTCTCACTGCTTGGCCAGACACATGATGCTGTTCGTCTAACACTTATAGATCATTGGATAGATGTGACTTGTTTTCAGTTGAAAGAAGGAAGCAGTAAAGAAAAAGCAGCTGTCTTGCACTCTATTAGCGCTGCTCTTGACAAAGGTCCCTGGCTGGTGGGAAATGAACTCACTGTGGCAGACATTGTAGCTTGGGGTGTACTTCACCAGTCAGGTGGCCCTAATTCTGTTCCAGCTGATATTCAGAAATGGATGAAATCATGTGAAAACTTGGCCTCTTTTAACAGTGCCCTGAAACTCCTGAAGTAAATTCTTAGAATACATCTTAAAAGTGGTATGACTAAAAACTGATATTAAAAACATGCCTCTTGGTAAATGCACTTATACTAAAATTGATGTCTTACAGCTAGATGTCAAACACCAATGAAATCACAGAACTTGTGGTTCCTCTGATATAAATTTTCTAATAACTAGTTAATGTTAACAAGTAAAAGAAACCTTAATTAAAAATATTACAGGTTTTAAACTTTGATTTTAATGTTAATTTGTACATATACATACAGATTAAGAAAATTAAAACCTGTACAGTAAAGAATGGCCCCAACCACACACAAATTTGTAAAACATATTTGTATTTCAATAGATCCAACAAAATTAAAAACAAATACTTCTTAAAAAACTACTGTGCCCATTCTTATACATAAAGATCAGGGTCAGGCTGGAGAGCCTTCACTTTCTTTCATGTCTTCCTTTATACCTTTTTCTAGAGAAAGAAGCCTTATGGTTTCCTTGAGCTTTTCAATTTCTTTTTCTTGTTCAACTACTTTCTTCTGTAGGACATAATTCATCTGAAAAGAAAATTTAAAAATCAGTCTCCACACTGACAACTTAGCTTCCCTCTTTCTTCTATTCTGCCTTTTCCAATAAACCCCAAATACAATTAAAATGACAGAAGGCTGGGGACATAGGATGGGGTGGTTTTGTCCCCTCCATAGGGAGGCAACAAAAATCCCCAGAAGTCCTTTATTAAAAAAAACACAAAGCTACGTTTTTTTATTTGTACATAACATTTTTCTTGAGAACTTCATAATCCTTATTCAGACTTTACATGTATCCAATTCACTTGTTAAGTCACAACATCACCTTGCTGATGCCACTTCTCTTCAAGAATGAAGGACAAACAACATGTGAACCAAGAAAAACACGAAGCAATTCTCCATTGGTCATCTACAGTCTGTGTCATGGCTGAATTTAACTGAATTTAACTTTTAAAATGCCTAAAATGTGAATTATTTAATCGGTCCTTGAATATCACTATATAGAGCTCTGGGAGTATATTATTAAATTTTCCTCCAAGTAATTAAAAATAAAATTTAATTTCTGAAAAAGGGCTTGCATACCATATGATAACCATACACAATCACTTTGTAGGGTAACACAAAAATGGCCTGGCCAAGTCTAGAATTTTAAAAAACTGTTAGAAGGGGATTTAGCAATAATTTGATTCATTTAATAGATAAATCACGTCCGGAATAACCTATTCAAGATGATCACAGCTAGTTAGTCAAAGAAGCAGGAAATACCATCTTTAAAATTTTATTTTCAGATCATTCTTTCCCTCCCATTTTGCCCTACCCTACCCTCTACCTCCAGTAGAGAAAATAAGAAAAATAAAACTTGTTATAAGCATGTACAATCAAGCCTACATTCATTGGGCATGCCCAATCAAAAAACAGTCTCAATCTGTATTCTGAATTCATCATGTCTAATGGGAGGAGGTAGTTAGCATATTTTATCGTGAGACCTCAGAAATTTATGGCTGGTCATTGTGTTGATCACAGTACAAAGTTCTTTTGTCTTTGCTCTTATGTGCTCCTGATTCTGCTCATCTCATTCTGCATCACTCCATACAAATCTCATCTCTCTCTAACTATCCCCTTAAATAAATTTTTTATAGTACAACACTATTCTATCACATACCTAAAACTTGTTCAGCCATCCCATTTGATGGGCACTCTCAGTTTCCAATACATGAAAAGGCTACTATATTTCTGTACATATGGGTCCTTTTCTTCTTTTATCTCTGGGGTACAGATCTAGTAGTGGTATCACTAGGTCAATGGGTATAGACATAATTTGATTTGGGGCATAGTTCCCATTTGCTCTGCAGACTCTGAACAGGTTTACAATCCCACCAATACATTACGCCAAGTACATTAACGTACTTGTTTTCACACGGCCCCTCCTGTATGTCCTTTTCCTTTTTTTTTTTGCTTTTTGGAGGGCAATTGGGGGTTAAGTGCCTTGCCCAAGGTCTCACAACTAGTTTTTGTGTTAAGTGTCTGAGGCCGCATTTTAAATCATGTTCTCCTGACTCCAGGGTCGGTGCTCTATTCACTGCACTACCTAGCCACCCCATCCTTTTCCTTTTTTGCCAGCTTTACCTATCTGATGGATTTGAGGTGGAACCTCAGAATTGTGTTAATCTGCATTTCTTTAATTATCAGCAATTTAGAGCAGTTTTTCTTATGGTTATGATAGT
Organism: Petaurus breviceps papuanus; assembly: GCF_028583685.1. NCBI lineage: Eukaryota > Metazoa > Chordata > Mammalia > Diprotodontia > Petauridae > Petaurus > Petaurus breviceps. The sequence continues at coordinate 23,912,303 of NW_027185764.1, forward strand.
TTGGATTTCTTCCTCTGAAAACTACCTATTCATATCCTTTAATCTTTTTTATCAGTTAAGAGTTATTCCAAAGTACAATCTACTTCACCTCAAAATACATATTGGACATTCTTGCTTCCTGTCTAGCCAAAAAACTGAGATAGTTGTTAAATCCCAGCTGCTCTACCACACTTAATTTCTATTCCTTTTTGCAATTATTGCTGGGGGGGGTTATGTACTATAGTCTAAGTTAGCTTTTTCAGAAGATCTCTAAAATATTAAGAAAACAAAATACTTAGGCTGAGAGCAGAATTTTGAAAACATAATAAAATATGACTGAGTAGGAAGAGCATGAAGAGTCACTCTATTTGAATTCTCCCAAAACAATCGGAATATTCCCTTACCTAATAACTTTATCCCTAGACTACAGAATAGACTCCACTGAGGAAGGAATTTCCATATACCAGTTTCCTTTTCACAGACATACTTAAATAGAGGCATACTTTCTTAATCTGAACTTCTTTGTGTGTGAGAAGCATTATGAATAGTGACTTATAATGACCAAATACTGTTTTTTTTTTAAGCACTCCATTTTAAACCTAACAAGTTGAACATGATAACATACATTTCCAGGATTTTGAAAAAGTTCACTTTCCAGTAACTGTCCAGCAGATGGCCGCTGTGAAGAATTACTCCTTGTTAATTGCTTTATGTACTTGGCTTGTATTGGACATCTTTGGCTAAGTGATTCTGGGATTTGACCATTTCTTAAGCCTGTTAAAACTTCTGCTCTTTCCATTTCTGTTCCAAATGGCTGAAAGAGCTCTAGAAGAATCACACCCAAACTATACATGTCTGACTGGAAAAACAAAAAGCACAAAAATTTATTAGTGGAAATTTAAATTCAGAATAATATTTTAAAATTTCAGTTTAATTTGATATCCAGAAGAAAACATAAATAAATAGATAGGTTTGCCATTGTGATTAGAAAACTTGATTTACATTTATCAACAGCAAAGGGAGTATAGAGCAGGACTGGGATGTCCCAACAGGCAAGGAGACAAATGGCAAGTCTTTACTAAGATTAGGCAAGACTACTTATTAACTGTCTATAACTACTTAATCCTTTCATCTTTCCCTCCTGTCCTAGCCATACAAAGAAAGAGAACACCCAAAAATAAATAAGAAAGTTTTCCTAAATTGGTCCTTATGAGAAGAAATAAGTTGGAAGAAATAAGCTCTAATAGTTTTAAAAAAATTCATTTGTCCAGTAAATATGCTGTCCACCAATAAGACATTTTTTCCCATCCAATGAAAATTTAGGTTTGACACATCAGGCTGGGAGAAGTCACAAAACTTCCAAAGTCTATTACAAGCTGTAGCAGAAAATTATAAAATTACTTTCAGGTTCAATTCTCTCTTTGCCTCCACTCAGAAATAAAACATTTTTGGTAGATTTTGTAACAGATTATCTATCTTTCTATACAATAAATTTATACCAACTTAAAAAAAAAGTTTTAAAAAATCCTAGCCAAGTTTGTTTTGAGGGTTTAACCACAAGGCATACCTTTGTAATATCATCTGTTGTCAAAATTGCATTATTCATCACAACTGAGGAAATAATTACAAGTTAGCATGTATTTTGGAAAAGAAGTGATCTGAAAACATTGTTTCCTTCCTCATATATAGAGCATGTCTGGATACTTTCCTTGTCTCCATCACACCCTGGCAAAATGTAAGCTAACATAAGGACAGTAACTTAGGTCTTCCTACATATTCCAACATCTAGCACAGCACTTCACATAGAAAGTAGGCACTTAAGAAATTTTTGTTGAATTGATGTTCTCTAAGAAGCCCTGGGAGCTTTAAAAAAAAAAAAGATTAAGAGCTTATTAAAACTTTACATTATATTCATTCAACATCAGAGTAATTCCAGCTTAAACAGTTAAGCTTCTTTAACTGTATCAAGTAACAGCTCATCATATTTGCGAAAGAATGGTCTCCTAGGAAGAACAGCTGCCTGAAGTGAAGATTGCATTTTATAATGACAGCCTTTTATAAAACAATTCAGTATTGGCAGAGATTTGGAAATAACCAAAGGTACAGGAAATGCTAACTAAAAAAAAAAGCAAGACAGTTTTGTTAGGAGAGGATGATATGCAAAGAGAAATTGATAGTGCTCAGATGTTTTCAGAAACTTGTCTTAAAGAAGAGAAGCAAGAAATGGTTTTTAAAAAACTGATCCTACCTTGGCATCATATTCAGATCCTTGCAGCTGTTCTGGTGAAGCATACAGACTAGTACCCACTCCTGAAGTATGTGTCAGTCCTATAATTTTAATATTCTGATTATTATAAAGATACCCATTTGGCTTAATCTTGGTCACAGTTTGTCATTACCAACAAACCTCCATTGAAGATTTGCTGGGTTCAGGATATTATAATTTCTAGAAGGTTATTATACTTTAATGCTTCCATTATCCTCAGTTTTATATGTAGGGGTACTTCCTCCTCCACTGTACAATTTATAATTCCCCCTATCATTCGGCACTAGATGTATGACAGTTGCTATGACAGTAAAATTCATCACCCTGAAGCCAACCTAGTGATAAGCATCTGAACTTGGCTACATCAGTCTTTAGATGACAAATAGTCCATCACTTTCAGCCTGGCAGGACCTGCTGAAGCCTGTGATCTGTTGGCACAATTTTCAAGATCTCAGGGTTGCCTCTCTACGCTGGAAGTCACTGGAGCAGGCAATTTTTTTAAAATAATATTTTGTTTTTACCCCCAACTATATGAAAAACAATTTTTAAGATTTGGGTTTTTTTTTTTAATTTTGTGTTCCAAGTTCCATCCCTCCTTTCTGCTCACCCTCCCTCCACTCCTTCCCTGAGATAGTAAACCTATATGAAGTAGGTTATACGTATGCAATCATGTAAAACATTTACATATTAGTCATTCTGTGGAAGAAAACTAAAAGAAAAGAAAGTGAAAAATAGTGTAATTTGGCCTACACTCTGACTCCATCAGTTCGTCTAGAGGCAGACAGCATTTTTTATCACGGGACTATCCTGGATCACTGCATTGCTGCGAATAGCTCAGTCATTCAGTGTTCATTGCTCAATATGGCTGTTAACATGTCCTGTGTCCTTTTGGTTCTGCTCACGTCACTCTGTATCAGTTCATGTATGTCCAGTTTTATTCTGAAATCCTCCTGCTCGTCACTTCTTATAGCACAATAGTATTCCATTATAGTCTTTTTTTTTTTAAAGCAATTGGGGTTAAGTAACTTGCTCAAGGTTTACACGGCCAGTTATTTCTGGGTGGGTGCTAAGTGTCTGAGCCCAGATTTGATCTCCAGGTCATCTTGACACTGGAGCCAGTGCTCTTACTCACTGTGCTACCTGGCCACCCCAATCCATTATAGTCTTATAACACAACTTGTTCAGCCATTCTCCAATCAATGGGCATCCCCTCAATTTCCAATTCTTAGCCACCACAGAAAGAGCTTGCTATAAATATCCTTGTACAAAGAGGTCCTTTCCCACTTTTTTTCCCTTATCTCTTTGGGATACAGACCTAGTAGTAGTACTGCTGGATCAAAGAGTATATGCACAGTTTTACAGCCCTCTGGGCATAGTGAGGAAAGGCAAATTATTGCTGCTTAAAATATTTTTGTGAAGACCATATTTACAATTAGACATTTAAGAGATTTTTTTTTGACAACAGAAAACTTACTTTTCCCATTTCTACTGGTCCATTCTGTGTCTTTCTGAATGATGTCTGTACAAGCTAGACCAAAATCTCCTATTCTTACATGATGGTCAGGGCCTTGAAGAAAGATATTTCTGGGCTACAAATAGACAAAACAATTCACTATCTTGGATATCTATTTCATGTATACCTACACATACATATATGTAATAATATATCCATGTATCTATGTAGAAATGTGACATTTGTAAAAAAATTTTTAAAAGATAATAGCTAGCATTTATATACTTTATACACACACAGACACACACTATATATACATATTATATGCTTTAAGGTTTGCAAAGCACAAATAGCTAATTTTATCTTCACAATGACCCTGTGAGATGCTACATGCATATTTGAGATGAGGTTTGATCAAGGAACGTGAAACACACAGATTCTAGAGTTAGCAATCATTAGCTTTTTGGTTACTATGTCACATGCTTGACTCATACTGAGCTTACAATCCATTAAAATCACCAGATGTTTTCCACAGGAACTGCTATTTAGCCATGCCTTCCTCTACTTCTGCTACTGTAAAAGTCAACTTTAAAAAAAAACCCAAACCTCTTTAAACTTTACAATTATCCCTATTAAATTTCATCTTACTATATCTGATCCATAATTTTTAAGAATATCTAAATCTTTCTTTTTATCCTGACACCCCACCCACCCACCCAATATGTTAGCTGTCCCTGTCAATTGCAAATGTGACAAGCATGCCTTAGTTTCATTCTAGTCACTTATCAAAATGTTCAAAAGCACAAGTCCAAGGATAGATTCCTGGATATTTTCCTATAGCCTCTCCAAAATCACTCTGACCACAGTGAAAAAATGAAGAAAAATATTCCACTAAGATCTAAAATAATGCAGATGACAAGCAAGTTTCCTTGTCTGAAACTGGATTTATATATTAAATTGACATTCTACAATCAAATTTTAGGTCCACATTTTTATTTTATGAGATGTTTGTCATGTAGTTGAATTAGATAAGAAAACAGCTGTAGCTTATTTTATATCATTTATTAGGTCTTTTCACATGAAAGAATATCATCTAGGAAAAAAAGTCCATTTAGGATTGACTAATTTCAGAAATTCCAGCTGGGGCACCAACAAGAAGTTATTTATTTCTCCAAGATATCTGAAATATAAAATTTCATTTTGTTCATAGCTACAGCTTTAAAAGCAGTAATTCCAAAACTGTTCTAGAACCAAACTGAATCATCATAAAGAGTTTTAAATTGACCACATTCCACAACATACAGTTTACCCTGAACTCCAATTTCTCACTATCTAAAAGGCTGTTTTTATCATGGGAAATATAACCAAAAGAGGAACTAGAAGCAAGGTAATTGACAGACCTTCTACTGAACCAGTAAGATTAAAAGCACTTCACTCCAAGCTCTATGAAGCCATAATGAGAGAAGATTGTACTACCATTGAAACCCTACTAAGAAATCATCCTGTGAACCAGCCAATGACTGTTTTGGCCAATTCCACATGCTACAGATTACTTCTGAACCAGGTAACCCCTTTTTTACAGATAGGAAAAAAAAATTACTGTTTGAAGGAGATTCATTCTTTAAGAGGGAGAAATGAGCTTCCTCTTCTTTTCTACTCTCCATATCAAAACCCCTTTACATCATCTTCTATTCTTTTCTCTTTGTCTCTGACAATGACCCTTCTTACCAGTGTGAGGGGTGATGAGGCACAGGAAAAGATGAAATGATAAAAGATTATAATCAGACAAAGCACTTATAGAGCTCATAAACACTGTAGTAGAACACTAGTTGGTAATGGCAATATCAAGGATATGACCATCTTTCTCTGTTTAGCTGAAGTGGGGTGAAGGAGTAGATCACAGAAATTGAGTAAATTTAGAAATTTTAAAGACAGGGTTTCTTGAGGAAACATAAATAAGTTGAAGTCCCCCAGTATGAGGAGTTGAGTGAGCCTGGCACTGAACTCACTGAGGAAGCAAAGAATATTCTGACTCCCTTTCCCCCTGTCCAAAGCCATGACAAGGAAAGAAATATGATTAAATGTGCAAAGAGTACTGCAAAGGGTGAGCAGGAATGCAGTGACATTAGGAGGGATCCAGGTCCCAGTGAGTAGCACAAGATGGAAGAAAGAGAAAGATTTAAGAGGAAACAAAGTTCATTAATTATTAAAATTGTACTGTACTCTGTACTCAACAGAAAGTACAGTTGAAGGAGTTGGCCAGTGTGTAGTGGGATATGGGGAGGGGAGGTTTTTAGTAAGGAGATAAGAAGGAAATACATAGCTGGGAATGAGAAATTAGTACTGTACATCTAGGCATTCAGGATAATTAGGATGGATAGAGTATCAGGATGAGAGTATGCTAACATTGAGGGATGAGAGAATTCAAGACTGAGGCCTGAGAAAAAGCTATGGTTTTGGTCATTAAGAGATAAAAGATAGGGGCTGCTAGGTGGCACAGTGAATAGAGCACCAGCCCTGGAGTCAGGAGGACCCGAGTTCAAATGCGGCCTCAGACACTTGACACACTAATTACCCGTGTGACTTTGGGCAAGTCTCTTAACCCCAACTGCCTTCCAAAAAGCAAAAAATAAAAATAAAAAAATAAAAAAAAAGACAATAGCTAACTTTGGAAAGAGTGGTTTCAGTTGAACGGAGATAAAAAGTCAGATTGTAAGGGGCTGAAAAGTGAATGAAAGAGGAAGAAGTGGAGGCAACAAGTGTAGACCATTTTTTCTAGGACTCTGGTTATAATTGGGAGCAAAGATTTGGAAGGACAGCTTGAGGAGGTAGTAAGATCAAGTAAGGATTTTAGTTTTGTTCTGTTATTTTTTCCAAATGGAAAGATACAAGCATGTTTTTCAAGGAGAGGAGAAGGAACCAATAGATAAAAGATGATCCAATCTGTTTGCAAATCAGTTAACAAGCATTTATTAATGTGAAACATTTTATTGGGTTTGGGATACAAAGATAAAAATAAAAGGTTCTGCCCTCAAGGAACTTATATTCTTTAGGTAAACAACATGTACATATGTAGCTGAGTGCTAGTCTCAGGTCCAGGCTACCTTTCCAACCTGAGTCTTTCCCCCCCAACCTTCCCAATGCTCTTTACCAGCCCTGTATCTTAGCCACCTGCCTGTCCAGCACTCTGAGCCTAAAGGCCTTCTCCTGGAAGACCTCCCCTGGAGGTCATTCCAGGGACCAAACTTCCCCTTTCCCCCTCCTCCTCCCTCCTTCTTCAGCAGGCCCACTTCACACTGTCACCTGATCCAATTCCTTGGGCCATACCTTTCCCCTGCCCCTGCCTTCTGTGAGACAGGCCTCCCAGTATATATCACCACCGGCCATGAAGTTGGGCCTTAAAGGAAAACCTCGGACAATCTAATCACCTGGACCTTGCCTCCCTCATTGGACCTCTCTCCAACCACCAACTGAAACCACTCTTTCCAGAGTTACCTAGGATCTCTTAATGGCCAAACCAATAGCTTTTTCTCAGGCCTCATTCTTGAATTCTCTGCAGTCTGTGACCCTATATTGACCACTCTCTTCTCCTGAATACCCTCTTTCAAGATTTCATAATATTGCTTTTCTTTCATACTGACCTACCTGTGTGACTGCTCGTTCTCAGTGTCTTCTGCCAAATCATAATCCATGTTGCCCCACCCTAACTGTGAAGTGTCCTCCCATCTTGATACCTTTTTGTTTCCACATCTTCTCTTTTGGTGACCTCATCTGCTCTCATGGTTTCAGTTATCATCTTTATGCAGATGGCTCCTAGATCTATGTACCCAGTGTCTGTCCCTCCCTCCTCATCCTCTCAGCTCCAGTCCTAGATCTATCACCAACTGCCTATTTTGATATCATGAGCTGGATGTCCTAAGAGAATCTCAAACTCAACTTCTCCAAAACAAATGTATCTTTCCCCACAAATATGATCCTGTACCTAACTTTCCTATTCCATCCACCCAGGTCGGCAACCTCAAAGTCAGCCTAAATATTCATTCTTCATTCTCTCAAACCCTATATCCAATCAACTGCCAAGCCTCATTGCTTCTACCTTCACAACCTCTCTAGAATCTGTACCTTTCTGTCTTCCTGTCACCTAGATTACTGTAAAAGCTTTCTAATTGGTCTCCCTTGTCTAGTCTCTCCCCTCTTTAATCCATCTTCAACACAGCTGCTGAATAATTATTCTTAAAGCATGAGACAGACCATGTAATTACCACCCGTAGACTCAAACACAAAATCCTGTTTATCATTTAAAGCCCTTTTACAATAAAGGTCCAACCTAACTGTGCAATTTTATTATATGTTACTCCCTTTCTTATATTCTCTGGTTCTGCTAACCTGGCTTTCTTGCTGTTCCTCAAACATAACACTCCATCTCCCAGTGCCATCATGCCTTTCCACTGGGTCTCTCCCATTCCTGGAATGTCCTGCCTCCTCACTTCTACCTTCTGGAATCCTGTCTCCTTCAAAACTCAGCTCAGACATAACCTTTTTCATGAGGCTTTCCTGATACCTCCTCCACAATCACTAATGCCTCCTCCCCCTTCCCCCCAAAAAAAGTACTTTCTGTGGATTTTGTATCTACTTATATGTGTGTATGTGGTCTACTCCAATATGACTCACACTCCCTGAGGTCACTGACTCTTTTACCTTGGCCTCTGTACACCTAACACAGTGCATCATATGTACTAAATGTCGAACAAGGCTTGTTGATTCCTCCAGCTGCTAAAAATAACCTCCTCAGGGCGGCTAGGTGGCGCAATGAATACAGCACCGGCCCTGGACTCAGGAGGACCTGGGTTCAGATCCGGCCTCAGACACTTAACACAAAAATTAGCCGTGTGACCTTGGGCAAGTCACTTAACCCCAACTGCCCTCCAAAAAGCTTTAAAAAATATAACCTATTTATTTTATATCTACTTACATACATACTTTTAATTCTCCTAACAAAATGTAAGCCCCTTGAGCGCTTATGCTGCTTCACAGTTATCCTTATGTTTGGTGTCTAGCACAATGCCTGGCATTTAGTACTCATTTAACCAATTATTTGTTGCTTGAATGATTTGACCTTATTTAGCACCATTTTTGCTAAAGGTCAGGATGACTCAGTGGGATTTATCTCAATTTCCCCTCAATCACTACTCCCTATTGGTCTACCGTAATAAATCTCTTGATGACTTGTGAAGAAGCTCAAAAGCAATCGGTAAGAATGACATTCAAAGTCACTCTCTGTGTCCTAAACAGGAGATGTGAGAAGACGCCTCCTGCATTTACAATGCAGAAATAGGAGACTGCGGCTGCGGAACACTGCTTCTATAGCAGACCCTTTCCAATATGTTGTTCAGTTCTGCTAAACAGTGTTTTCCCCCTTTTAATTCTTTGTTAAAAGGGACAATTCGGGGAACTGGAAAAAGTAGGTGATATGAAAATAAACTATATCAGTAATATTTACTTAAGTGTAAATACAAGTCACTCTTTACTGTGACCCCACCCACTTTCCTTATCTTGAAGACAAGCTGTGTGTTTCTGCATACAGGAGGCCCAAAAAAACCTGGTTGTAAGTTTTAAAAATAACTGGTACACAAACAGCTGTACTAATCCTATAAAGCACACACTGTATTTCTGAAACCTACTCAAGTGTGCAGTTTTTACAACTTATTATTGACTTTGTCAATACTCTTTTAAAAGCAAAATTTCTAGTTCCTAACCATTTCCCCCACTGAGTTAATTTAGAGATTAAATTACCTTAAAGTAATTATTTTAAAAGTATAACTGTTTAGGAAAATAAGCACAGTTTTTTCAGTTACCTCTACGTATTTTGGGCAAAATGTAGCCTAGTCTGTGCAGTTTGAAATTGGAACAGTATTGTGGTCATTTAAAATAATAAAAAGAAAGGAATAATTTATTCAATTTAGAGCATACGTAGATACTAAAAAAATTATACTAGTAAATACATCAACTAATCTTTAAAGTGACAAATCATATGATCAAAGAGAACTTATTTCCTTTAAATATTTTTGCTTATAAGCAGACACAATCTATCATTCCCATTCATCTGGCTGCTAAATACCAAAAGGCACAAAGTTTGCTTTGCTTGCTAGAACATGGCGCTGATCCAGAAATAAGGTGAGTTAACTATTAGGTAATCAGTCATTAGGTATTCTGTCAAAACTACTCATAAGAAAACATTTTAAGGAAGCACATAGTTTAGGTTGTAACTTTTCTTCAGGTATGTCTTGACTCATTCTTCATATAGAGATTGTATGTCTAGTAGGAGTTAGGCTTTAATGACTTAATTAACCTAATGATCAAAAGAATTTGGGTGCCTACAAATAAAATACTACTTACTATCTAGCAATAAAAGCACAAAGTCAAGCAAAAATAAGCTACCTGTTGACTGCCTACAGTGTGTTCAACAATAAAAATCATGGTTCCTGCCCTCAAGAAGCTTACAATCTAGCTGGGTATGCTGAATGAATACAGTTATAAAAGTAAATATTAAAAACTAAACTACATGATACTAAGTGCAACTGGGTTATTTTTTATTCTGAAAGATGTAACCACACTAATGAACCAAAAGGCATTTTTTAAATATGGTGGAAAAAACTGGATTTTAGAAGAGAAACATTAGCATTTCTTCTCCAAGACAAAGAAATGTGGGAGATCATTTTAATTATAACTTTGGTAATAGAGTCAGATGTAGAACTTGTCCTATCTTCCATCTGGGTCAGCAAGGTGGTAGGTGACTGAGAACAGATGGCCTCATTGACTCCAGAATTACTGGATCTATATGTCTACCATTCTTCGTGCCTATTTCATTTACAACAATTCTAACTGCCAAAACTTACTTAGTACCTGTCCAAATTCCCCCCTACTTACTATATACATATTTTAGAGCTAACTTATGATCAATACATATTATAGGGACACCAGAGGTCACACTACACTTCATCTCATGCTCCTACATTGGCCAATTACCTCTGCCACTTGGACAGAACCAGTAAACCGCCTACAGAGAATCCAGACAGATACACAGAATCATGCTGTAATGTGTCTTCATATCTTATGTGAGCATGGAGCTCTGGTTAATGCTCAAGCAGACAACAACTACAAATATTCACCACTCCACCTGGCCACACGCTATGGTATCTATCCGGTTCTCTCCATTCTAGCCCAGAATGATGCTCATGTCAATGCCACTGATAAGTCATGCATGACTCCCCTTCACCTGGCTGCTGGCATACTGAACAAGGAGATGACTGAAATGCTAATTGCTTGTGGAGCAAATGTAAATTGTACCATCTCTACTACTGGAAATACTGCCCTTAAATTGGCAGTATGTACTGCATCAACTAAAGCAGGCAGGTTACTGGCAGCAGATATAAGCTGTATCCGTTTACTCTTAACTAATGGAGCAAAAGTAAACGCCCAGGATCACAAAGGACAAACTGCTATTCATGAAGCATGTTTTGGAGGCAGAGAAGCCATAATTAATCTACTACTTGAATTTGAGGCAGATGTTAATATCTTAACAAGAAATGGGGAAGCTCCAATTTTTATGTTTCTTCAGCATAGATCCAATATAAGAGATACAACACTTCTTGACAAGCTCCTTTATCTCTCTTATCCCCTGAAACTGACCAACAACCAAGGAATTCTACCCACAGGACTTCTACTACCAGAATTTCTTCTGCTAAAGGAAACCCTAATAAGATTATTGCAAAAACCTTTATCCCTACAAGTGATCTGTAAAAACAACATCAGAAAGTTTTATGGAGAAAAATATAAACAACACTTAAAACAGCTTCTCCCACTGAAGATATGGGATTCTATATATAGTTACTATCACATATCCCAACTTTTGAAATAAAACCTCATAATTTCATAGTTGCACAGCATTTCAACAACTCAAATAGCATCTTCTAGTTAGAGAAGACAATTTGCAGCACCTTGTACATCCTGGATGTAGGAACCAATGATTCCTAAACCTTTTTTCAATAAATAAAAAATGATTTACAGTATTGATTTAATTTTGTTTTTAAAGGTGTTTTTCTTTTGAAAATATATTTTCATGATTTAGTTAATCTTTAAATAAAAAGAAAAGCTTAAGCTTTTAACAGAAAAGTTCAAGACTCTCTATGATGTCTACTCAAAATACGGATGTATATCATTCTGGGTAATCAAAATGTGAAGAACAAAAAGCACAGTGACTTTAAAAGATTTCCTTTTTAATTTAGCTCCCAATTACCCAAGTGAAGTGACTCTGAGATAAACACATCATCAAATTGTACCTGCAAGGCTACAATGATGTATTTAGCTCACAAAACATTTTCACTAGTAGTAACCACATTTATAAGGATCATTTATAGTAATGATCATAGGAAAACTGATCTACAAGTGGAAAAGACCACAGAAGTCACTTAAATTAACCCTTCCATTATACAGGTGATGAAGTTGTGAGGTCCCAAGATGTTAAGTGACTTGCACAAGGTGTATGACGGGACAGAGCTGAAATTCTAGATCAGGTCCTTTGTGGGCAAACCTAGTACTCTTTCCATGGTGCCACTGCACATAAGGTGACTGAACAACTGGATTCTTTAATAAAAGAGTAATATGGAACGGCGTATTTTCATTTCTCATTGCCTGGTTTGTTTGTTTGTTTTTTTAACTCAATCAAATAATTTTCAGGTTCTGGGTCTGTAATGATTTGAAATAAAGTAAAGACAGAATCGAAATTAAATGTCCATAGATGAAACAACTTCCTAAAAAAGTTTCATTTACTTCAATGAATCCCTAATGTTATGAGCTCTAAAAGAAGCTATCATTTCTTTAAATCCTTTAGTTTCTCCAACTCACCTTGAGATCTCTGTGTACCACTCCCATGTTATGTATATAATATACGCCTTCCAATAGCTCTTGAAAAATTTTTGTTGCAACACTGCCCATAACATAAGGACCTTGAAAGAGAGGGATAAATCATGTTTTATTTATTTATATTCTTACTCAAATGAGCTCTAAAATACAGTTAACACCCCACACAGAAAATGTGTAACACTGCAGCTTTATGTATTATAAAGTATGTAACATACATCTTTATGCAACATACAATGGCTTCAGTCCCCTTAAAAAGAGCCACAAACCTAAAGTGAAAAAGAATTCTGAGCCACCAAATGTCAAAATGCCACTGCACCAAAGTCAGTGAGTTTTATTTAACTAAACTGTCTCAAAGGGGAAGTTCTTAGACTTTACCTCGGGGATTATTCACTCTTATTTAAAACATATGCTAATAACATGCTTGGTTATATCGTTTCCCAGGTCACAGACTGTTAGCAGCAAACTTCTATAGGGAAAGATAACAGTTAGCTGTCACTTTTGAAGGCCTGTGAGGAGGGTGAAAATATATAAAAAGCAAAGCCGTCTGAAGCTGTTTATATCTCAGCTACTCCTGCAGCCCTGGCTTCAATTTAACTTTCCAGTTTTATTAGATCTTACTTCTCTACACGCATTCTGTGATTCAACCACACTAATTTTCTTGCAGTTCCTCAAACACAACAAGCCATCTCCCAACTCCATGCCTTTGCATTGGTTGAGCCACAGCCTGGAATGCCCTGCTTCCTCTCCTCTGTCTCTTGGAATCCCGTTTCCTTCAAAGCTCAGCTGAAATGCTACATCCTATATTAGGTCTTTCCTGATGCCTAAAGAACCACCATTAGTCATGATTATATGACCACGAGCCACCAAACCAAGGTTAAATAGACATACTCTTTTCAAAAAGACAGGGAAATATATAAGATGGTTTATTACTATAATTATTATTTATGGGTATGTTAACAATAACATGACAATCATAATAAACCACATTATATGCGTATGTATTTATTATCTTTTTACAATTACTATTTAATAGTATAACAACAACAATAACTAACATTTTTTTCCAGCACTTTTTCCTCTCAACAATACTACAAGGGAGAAAATGACCATGTTTTCATCCAAAGATGAATCTGAGAATGTGGCACCAATAATTAAGTAACGGAAAAGGACTTAAGAGGTCACCAAATCCAAGTTCTTTGTTTTACATATGAGGAAGCTGAAGTGATTTGGTCAAGGCTACATAGTTAGTTAAAAGTTAGAACCTGGATTAAACAGTTTTCTTCTCAGTCCAGATCTAACACTGCTCCCATTTTACTGTGGTTAAAATACCAAAAAAAGGTGTACACTTGAAGGGTATACTTCAGTTATCTGAACAATTTATTCCTATCCTATTCTTTAATGATCCCATATAAAGCAGCAACAATAATAATGAAATTCTCAGTGAATTTATAGACAAATAATTTCCTGTGAAAATAAATTTTAAAAGCATCAGTGATTTTTAAAAAAATCTATAGAAGTCTAGCAGATTATTCGACTACTCTATTAAGTTACTATTAAATCACATTCAAATTCCACAACAGCCCACAGTTCCAGGGGTTATTAGTCTGGTAAAACATACAGAAGGACTTTTCAAAATAATGTTTTTTCAATGCATAAAATAAAGTACATAAGATTACACAGAAAACCAATTTCACAGACTCATTGAAATCTATCCACGGATACTAGTACATGAATCTCTGCTTTAAACTATAAACTATCCCATGTAGATGATACTTTCCTAAAAATGTTTTAGACTGATGTCAGTACTTCAGTGTTATAAAGCACGGGATTCTTAAATCTCACCTAAGTAATTTGTGGAACTACTTCACACCTTTCTAAAAGAAAATATTAGCTTCCCATATTGGCATACTGCCTATACAGACAAAATATGTCTTGGGTTGAGCCAATATGGCAAAACTACTTTCCTTTCTGATTATTTAATAGTACCCAAGCACTGCTAAGTACTTATGGAATAGGAACACAAGACATACTTTTAAACTTTCATGACAGAATCACTCTGAATTCTCACAGCTAGTATCTAAAGAATATGGCTGCCCATGTTACCAATAAGATAGACCACTTGCATTACAGACAACTATTAGAAACTATAAACCATGCACTGACAACAATCTAGCATTTGACAATGTCTCCTCTGAATCAGATATTCAGGGATTTTCACTTCATTTTTTTCTTTGTAACATGGAAGTTTCAATTTGGAAATGAGAGAAAATTTCCATAAAGGACTGTGATGGAAAAACTAAAAGTATCATTAAAACTTATTTTTGTGTTGTTTTTTTTAATCTAAGATTTTAGAAAATGTGATTAATGTTAATTATTCATCCTTACAGAGACTTCAAATTCTAAAACTATTAAGTTAAATAATCAGAAAGGAGAGTAGCTTTGTCAGACTAGCTCAACCTTTCCTTCGCTGAGTTATGATGTAATATTATGCCCTCAGACTTTACAGACTTACGTTAAGTAAAATATCCATTTGAATACAATCTGTCTTTTGCCAAACTATAACAGAAAACATTATTTAGTGTTACACAGTATTCAACGAGCTTCACATGATAAACTCTTTGAATTTAGTTCCAGGAAAAAGTTTTCTGCAGACAAATTTGTCTGGGTTATGTTGATCTGGCATCAGAAATTACAGAAAGCTGCCAGGGAACTCAGAGCCAAGTTTAAGTGTCCAACTACAACAATTAGTTTAGCTCAGGCACTTGGTAACAAAAATTCACTATGATCTTTTGGCTAGCCTCTCTTCTATTTTTATCCTTAATTATGTCATATTATGTTTAATTTTACGAGCTCGCTCAAATGCTTTTGAAAATAGCAGAGCACAAATCCCTAGTAAGTCCATACAAAAGTAAACTAGAACACTTGAAAATTTACATTTTTTTAAAGAAAAAAATGTGAATTTCCTTCAATCTTCAGTCATTAACTAAACAGGATGATATACTCAAAGGTAGATTAACAAATTCCATTTAGCTCACAGGAAGAGTACTGATATAAAAACACACATTTCTATTTCTAATGTCTGGAATTTATGTAGAATGCAACACTATATGAACCTTAGAAATGAAAGTAAAATAAAACAATTTACTAATGTGAGTTTTTCAACACAGATATTTGAACATAAAATAGAATGTAAAACTTACAGGAAGGTTCATCTACAGATGATCCCTTATTTTTATTTCGATCAGTAATCCAATCCCAAAGAGAGATTTCACATAGTTGCATTTGAATATGGAGCATGAGGTGATACTTCACCTAAAGAATCAAATAATGATACAGTGTTTTGTGATTCACTAGAAATTACCATTTGGATAGTTTTAGATCTGCTGAGTAATCAAAACTGAGGAGATTTTAGGACTAAGATCAAAGATCTTCAAAAGAGATCTGCTTTTAATGTGATACTCATTCACTGGATATACTGAGTCCATAATAATTCGGATTTTTCACATTGTACATAATTAACTTTTTTTAATACATCACAAACTAAATTTAAGGTCTTTTTAAAAGCCAAGCCTCTGTTCCAAACTTTTAAGTTATTTACTCAAAACTATCTTTTGTAACAAGTTAATATTAGCAATTCCTTCTAAAACCACAATATAAGATTAACAGGGTAGGGGTTGCCTACTCACCTCAGTATGCCCAAGCAAGGCTAAGTTTTCTTCAGAAGATTCTTCAGTGGATGTAAAATTCTCCTCTAAGTATGAATTATTCTCTTGCAGCATATGATGCTTAACAAGTGATCTAGCAGATGTATTAACTAAGCAATTTTCTTGTGATTCATATTGATTGGCATCTCTTGTGATCAAATCATTATAGTTTACTAATTTGTTATTCTGATTGTCAACCCAAGTTTCTGCAAAGGATTTTTCTTTTTCTGAGTCCAAATCAGCAAAAATAATGGATGAGCTGCTACTTTCATCACTTTGAACATGACACTGATCTCTAAAGTAAAAGAAAGACAATGTAGAATCAATGTGCAGAAAAGAGTGTGCAACGAATACTGCCCGAAGTCAAACAGTCACAATGTCTAAATACTGATATGAGATAATCTGAGAGGGAAATAAACAAAAGGAAGGGAAGGATCAATTAAGGCACTACTAGCTAGCTCCTAATAGCAAAAAATAATAGTAACAATGCAAGAGTCACTAAGCAATACCTGACATATTTATTTATTTTTGGAAGCACCATACCCACCTACATGAACCCAAATATTTAACCCTTTTTATACCTTTCCTCTGTCTCATCAGATACCAACTGGAGAGATGGCAACTTGACAACAGAAAGTCTCTTATCTGTTAGGTAAAAAAAACACAAAGAAATGTAAGGTCTCCAAAGTATAATGATGAACATACATACAGAACCATAGATATATAGCTGGAAGGGATTGCAGAAGCCACCCAATCTAACTTCCTCACTTTACAAATGAGAAACTTGAGGCCCAAAGAGATCAAGTGCACTTGCCCAACTTCACAAAGGAAAATAATAGGTCCAGGATTCAAATCCAGGTCCTCTCACAGCACACCCAGCAGTCTTTCACCACACCTCTCTGCCTCAGGTTAGACACATACTTTGCTCAACTTAAAGTGAAAAATCACAAAGCTCAATTTACCAAACTACTGTTAAAAATATGGGCAAAAATCTTAAGTTACAATTGTGAAAATAAGCAGGTCATTCTGATAAGATAGAAAAAAGCCAAGCTGATTCAAATGACTGCCAAATGTTTTTCAGTAGGAGTTCCAAAACAGGAACTTTTAACTAGTAGATCAAATCAATGTTCACCTTGTGGTTGGGCTGAATGAACATGTTCTATCCAAGCTGTGTGATAGCCCACAATGTTAGGGTGTTGCAGACCCGCTAGCACCTTAACCTCCCGAAGTACCTGAAAAAGAAAGTTGCTTAGTCCTAAAATCTCCTCCACTTTTAAATAGTTTCTTAAAAGTTCAAAACATCCACATCCAGAGAAAGAACTCTAAGGAGTCTGAATGCAGATCAAAGCATACTATTTTCACCTTTTAAAAAAAAATTTTCTCTCATGCTTTTTCCCTTTTGTTCTGATTCTTCTTTCACAATATGACTAATGTGTAAATGTGTTTAATGTGATTGTACATGTATAGCTTATACCATGTTATGCTTTCTTGGGGAGGGGAGAGGGAAAGGGAGGGAGAGAGAGTTTGGAACTCACAATATTATACAAGTGAGTATTAGGGAAAAAAAGAAAAAGAATCAACTACTACTTATTCTATAACAAAATATATGAAACTTTGGGGGTTTTGGAATACTAATACTTGCAGTCATTAGAAAATTTTTCTGCACTTTTTATTTAGGAAATAAAGGAGCGGCTAGGTGGTGCAGTGAATAGAGCACCAGCCCTGGAGTCAGGAGGACCTGAGTTCAAATCCAGCCTCAGACACTTCAACACAAAACTAGCCGTGTGACTTTGTGCAAGTCACTTAATTCCAACTGCCCTACCTTCCCCACTCCAAAAAAATGAAAAGCAAAAACAAATTAGAAAAAAAGAAAAGGAAATAAATACCAATTATTAATGAACGTAACAGAAACAGTATCTCATACTATGTACATTTCAAAGTACTTTCACGGTCTTCCCTGGAATACTTAGAGATAAGAGAGATAGATATTATTTATCCCCATCTTACACAAAGGGAAGCCAAATAGGGGGTAAATGACTAGCTTAATGTCACACAGCAAGTCAGTGGTGAAACTTCTAGAGCTGAACTCCAAGTCTTGAAACCTCTACCACTAAGCTCTTTCATAACATGCTGCATCCCTTTATTACAAAGTAAACAAGCTGATATTAGACATTTATTTTTTCAATTTCCCAAACATGACATGTCTCATTGATGGATTATGAAGTTCCTTCTAAATCATCAAAATAAAAATTAAACCATATTCTGGACAGTTTATTGTTAAGTATATTTTATTAGAGTCAAAAGTATTTGAAAATTGATATTCTGTATATGTCAATTTGTGTACATGTATATATATGTACTTATATAATTCAATTAGAATACTAGCTTAAAGTCTTTTTCAAAAAACTTAAAAATTCTTACCTTCATACAATCCTTTTTAGTGGCTTTCTTAATCAGAATTTTTTTAATTGCATAAAACTGCCTATCTAATTTGTTCTTGACCTGAAATTTACAGAAAAGACAAAAATTATCATATGTCAATGACACAAATACTTTATATATTTCAGAGAAGCTAAACTGTCTAATTGGGTGAATCCAAATTTGAATTGTTTTTAATACATTTTTAGTATGTTTTAGGTTTTGTATTCTAGCAGAAATATGAAAATTCAGAACAGGAGCTGGTGTATTTAATGATATTTAATGCTTTTCATGAATCCATTCGATTCAACAAACAGTTATTTGAAGAGTTGATCAGTTTCAGGGAGGATCTGGAGACACATTTCATGGAAGGGGTGGCACTAGATTTGGGCCTGAGAACTGGACATTCCCAAGAGCCTGAAGTTTAGGAGCATAGGACTAAAGAATCTTGATATTCCATCTAATCCAACCTTCTCATTTGAGGCTCCAAAAGGGTTAAAGTGATATTTGCCCACAGTGACATCAGTAAGTTTCAGAGACAGGCCTGAAGTCCACGTCTTTGGATTTCAAATTCAGAGTTCTTTCAACCACACCAAGCTGCCTCTCCTTCCAGATTTAAAGGATGACTGCAAATGCAGTTCAGGGAGAGGTAGTCCAAGCCCAGAATAGTATAGGACAGTGGTATCAAACTCAAATAGAAATAAAACCCTGTGGGCTGGATATTGATGTAGAAAATCACAAATTAACATCATCTATGCTGTATTACATTTTTATTTTCTTAAACATTTCCAAGTTACATTTTAATCTGGTTCAGAATATTATAGCTATATGAGGGACTGTGTGTGTGACACTTCTGGGATGGTGGATTAATAATACAAAGAAACTCCCAAATAAAATGATAAAATCTGAGGACCCTACCTGAATCAACAAATCTGGGCAAAAGGAATCTCAATTCTAAATTACTTAATCACATCCAAAAATTTAATTTATATGTAAGTAATTATGGATTTTAATAAGATCCTAATTCAAGTTATTTTTAGAAGCTTCAATGTGAGTGTACACTTTTGTGAAAGATCACGAAAACGGAATTAGTCTAAAAATATAATCACCTTGTATACTTTCCCATACCCGCCCTTTCCTAGGACAGCAATTTCCTCAAACTCATTTAGATAACGAGAAGTTTGTGCTTCAAAGACCACCTCTTTTGCTCTAAAAGTTAAAAAAAAATATATTATGTGAGATATCTTATATGCTTGTAGTACTGTATAAATAAAAATTACAGCAAAACCTGATTGATTTGGAATCTACTTCAGATTTGCAACTGGTGACAACTATGACAGAAGCTGAGCTGAGGTTTCTATTTTCATTATCTATAAGCAAATGAATGGCGTAAATGGTATTGGAGGCAGAGTATTAAAGTGAGATAAATTTTTCTCTAGTATCTTCAAATGTCTTGGAAGTCTGTTTTGTGTATAGGTGTGTGTGTGTGTGTGTGTGTGTGTGTGTAGAGGTATATCTCTTTTCTTTAAAGTAGGTCCTTTAAGGACTTCAACTGAGTCATAGTTGGTTATCCAGTTATAATTATTGTATATATTTAAAAGCAACAAAAAAGTAACCATTTAAAGGTATTTTCTAATTAGTCTTTTTTTTACAGCTTCAGTTAGCTCAAATTCAATAGTACTCCCTAAAGGGACTAGATCAGGAGTGGGGAACCTGCAGCCTCAAGGCCACATGTGGCCTTCTAGGTCCTTAAGTGCAGCCTTTTTACTGGGTTCAAGTTTTATAGAACAAATCCTTTTATTTAAGGGGATCTGTTCTGTGAAGTTTGGATTCAGTCAAAGGGCTGCACTTGAGGACCTAGAGGGCCACATGTGCCCTTGAGGCCCCAGGTTCTCCACTCCTGAACTAGATATTTAAGATGCAAGTACTCTATACAATATAACAGCAATGATTGCATTGAACATGGAGATCGAAGAAATTACTTTCTTCCTCCTCTTACAGATCAGCATCAAAGGAATGAGCTAGCAGTGAAGTTTAGTTGCCATCAACACTGCCTTAAAATTTTGGGGCCTTTGGATAAGTTGTTTACTACTAATGAAGATCAAAAAAGCACAAGAAAATACCTGATTTTATGGACATGAGGATATCCTTCATGCTGAGCCTGAAAAAAAAAAAGAAAAATCAATTTTAAAATTATAGAAAATGGTCTTAGCTTTTCTTTAAACAATTCCCATATAAAATGTAAATGCATCAATGAACAAAAGTTAAATAACAATATATCAACCAATAATTTCAAGTACATTAGCTACTTGGAGGAAAAATCCAATAAACCTTCAATGATAGTAATAGGATTCATTAAAGGCAGGGTAGATATTTTCCTCAAGAAAAAGTATTAACAATGTTCCTGGTTTTAAAGCTTTTAAGGGGAAAAAGTTTTTATTTTCATAGGATATTATTTTTACATAGAGATTTCAAGGTGTTTTAACATATAATTTTTATTACGAATTCAAACATACTATTATAATAAAAAGAGAGAATAAGGAGTACCTCAAGAACTCTCCGCTTAGCTATTCTCATTAATTCAGTAATAGCTTTGTTGTGATGCAGCCTCAAAGAACTAAATTCATCACTGCAGGCGAAGGAAGACAACAGCCCCATTTTGGTAAAAGTTTGACAAAGTACTATAAAAAGAATGTAGAAAAAATAATTATTTGAAAAGAGAGCTTGACAATAATCACACAATGAGATAAGACTAGAACTATTTCTGTATCACCTACCTCAAAAGGTAGGAAGTACTTTACAAATCTTAAGGAACTACAGAAATGTGAATTGTTACTTTTTTTTTATTACTTTACTACTTTATTTTTTACTATGATATTTGTTTTTTACTACAATAACTGTTACTAGTTTTACATTCTATAGAGAAGCCCTTATCAACATTATTTTGATGACAGGGGTACAGTGAATTTTACAGAAAAATCAACACCAAGAACAGTACCTCTTTAATGCTTTAGAACTACAAAATGGTCCCTTTGTACAATCCACCTTCCCTACCTTAATCTCTTCCTGTTTGCCACACAATAACCAAAACATTTTCCTTATATAAAAAATAAATAACAGAGTATCCCTTCTCTTCACACTGTAGAAACAGGTTTCTAGTTTGAAAAATGATGTCCAAGTTTCTTTAAAACAGGATTCCTTTTAAAATTGCAAAAGCACTTCACCCCTAAAACAATGTATTCAGAAACCATGACTTTTCTAGTAGTTTATCTGGTCTTTGGTCATTGCACTGAAATTGAATCTTACCTAGGAGACTGACAACCTATCTCCTTTGTCTCCTCTGTGCTCTATAACATCTACAAATGAAGTAACCTATGGTTTTACTAGAAACAAATTATTTAGTTGGTTTTAACCTACTCTTCCAAGTATATTTTCAAATGATTCACTATCCAGGTTTTTAAAAACATATGCTCATTTGATAATTCACAAGAGATATCCTAGCAATGTATGACTTAGTATTACAAATTAAATTAAATGATTTTTGAGCATATGGTGATAATACAGGATTTTGTGCAAGATTTTAAATACTATTCTTTAATGTTACAAAAAGCATGCTGGGTCTTCACAATTACATATAATAAATAGTTGAAAAAAAAAAACAGAGAATGGGCTTAGAGACTGAGTCCAGTTATATATTTTCTTCATTAGACATCCATCCCTAACACCACCTACTTACCAAACCTCCAACATGAAAACAACAAATTATCTATTTTCTATAAACTATGGTAAATGAGGTTGGTTTATTCTTACTAACATGTGAACACCTGTCTTGAACGATGGGGGTCTGGTTCATGCACATGGCTCAAGTGCTCTAACAAAGAAACAAGCAGTAGTTGGTTTGCTACTGCAGAAGGAAAAGTCGAGTTTGGTAGAGGTCCTCTCACAGCCTGGAGTTCTGCAGGAACATCAGATTCTAAAAATAAAATAAAATAAATATCTATTTTAAATGAATCGCAAAGATTTTCTGTGATGATAAAAAATACAAGTGTGAGCAAACAACAATAATAATGAACATATAATTAAATACTTAAGTCTGGAGACAAGGATAAAAAAATTCAGAACAGAGTGAAGTTAAATAGGGGAAAATTCCCTGGCAAAAGGTTTTAAGCTACATTCTAAAAGGAGGACAGAGCCTGGCAGAGAAGTAAGAGGGAATGTAGAGGGTGAGGGGTGGAATGGAGAATAATATGAATGAGGGGCATTTAAGGCACAAGTGCAGCAACAATTAAGTGGGGAGATGGTAAACATATTTGCTTAGCTACAATGATAGTTCCATGTTGAGAAATACATAAGAAACAAAGTTGATGGGATTGGGGCACAGAACAATTTGGTAGAAAGCCTTGAACATCAAACAGAGAAGTTTAAATTTCATATAACAAATCATAGAGAGCCAGTAAACTCCTAAGTAGTGGAGAAAAATAATGAAGTGTGAATGAGTACAATTATTCTAGCAGCTATAATGTTTTGGTTAGATTAGACTACATTGGGATATAAACTTGGAAGTTATCGCAATAGTCCAAGAATGGGGTAAATCTGACAGCTGTGGAAATAAAGGATCAAATTCAAAGACAGAGGAGGAAAAACTCAAAGCCTTAGATACGGGTTAACTGTAGGTAATGGGAAAGATAACCCCATAACTTCAAGCTTGGGGAACTCACGGGATGGTGTTACTGATAGTAACACAGAGACACTGGGAATCGACTGTGAAAAGGGAAGATGAGTTCCATTTTCAACATGTCAGATGTCAGTGAGAATCAAGTGAAAATGTCTTGTAGCCTTGTGGCCCCAGGGACCCCAGGTACATGGGGTGGAGATTTTGACATTTAAATACATTGGTTAGTTGAAACCATAGAGTGACAACCTTAAATGACTAAGTATTAAGAGAAAAGAAGAGAAGGGCTAAGAGGAATAGTTAATGGATAAGAATTAGAAAAATGAGTAAAGCAAAAATTGCTAGAAGAAATAGGACAAATGTTAAAGAAAAAGATAGAAAGCTCAAGAAACTAATTAGGCATAGTCATGGAGTCAAATGCAGTTGAAAGGTTCAGAAAAATAAGAATTGCAAAGAAAGCACTGGATTTCACTAAAAGGACACTGCTAACCTTAGGGGGATCAGTTCTAAATTCAGATTAATATCATCATATTGAAAGTCTTAAATCAGACCTAGATTTGAGACGCAGGCTCAAATACTGTCTTTGCCACCTGCCTGTCACCTTTAACCCTTTGAGTTCCAATTTCCTCATCTGTAAGATGAAGGGGTTGACCTCCATCACTTCTAAAGTCTTTTTCAGTTCTGAAATTTTATAACTATTACTTTAGGCATGTATATATGTCTACTGTGTACAGAGTATATCTTGGACAAGATGCAAAGATTAAATTAAAAACTCCCTTTCAAAGAACTAACAAGTCAGTACAGAGAAACAATACATATAAATAATTTCAGCAGTTCAATATTTACAATATACTTACCTTGTAAAGATACTATGAGATAACTATTGCAAGTATAATCATCTCTATTTTGTGAATTTAAAAAATCCAAGGTGCAAATAGTCTCACAGTCAATGAGCTAGCAAACAACTGTCTATACTGACAGCCAGCTTTATGACCCTAAGTCCTGTGCTATTCCCATTAAATTTCTCCAAACAAACTTGAACAAACAGTATCAGTATGAGCTACAGAGAACACTGGCTTTTCTCTGCAGTCAAAGGACATGAGTTCAAACCCCACCTCTGACACTATGCATGTGACCTCAGTCAAGTCCCTCAACTTCTCAGGTCTCAATTTCCATATATAAAAAGTAAGAGTATTGGGGCGGCTAGATGGCACAGTGAACAGAGCACAGGCCCTGGAACTAGGAGGACCTGAATTCAAATCTGACCTCAGACACTTAACACAAAACTAGCTGTGTGACCTTGGACAAGTCACTTAACCCCAATTGCCCTACCTTCCCCTCTCCAAAAAAAAAAAAAAGTATTGGACTAGATGTCCTCCAAGTCTATTACAGCTCTAGGTCTATGATCCTAGTACACAGAACCCAGTGAAACAAAAATATACACTTGGGTGGGGAGTGGGGGTTTGCTGATGAAGGAATCGGGAGTCTTTACAGAGAAAGTGGCATATACCAAAGGACTATAAAAATGTGCATAGCCTTTGACCCAGCAATACCACTCCTAGGGCTGCATCCCAAAGAGGCCATACAAGTGGGAGGAGGACCCGTATGCACAAAAATATTTATAGCAGCTCTTTTTGTGGCGGCAAAGAAATGGAAATTAAGGAGATGCCCATCAACTGGGAAATGGTTGAACAACTTGTGGTGTATAAATGTAATGGAATACTATTGTGCTATATAAGAAATGAGGAGCAGACAGACTTCATAATAACCTGGAAAGACTTATATAAACTGATACTGAGAGGAACAGAACCAGGAGAACATTTTATACAATTACACTCACATTGTATCCGTGATGGCTGACTCTGATAGACTTGGCTCCTCTCAGCATTGCAAGGTTATAACACAACTCCAAGACTCATGATGGAAAGAGATATCCACATCCAGAGAAAGAACTGCAGAGTCTGAATGCAGACTGAAGCAAACTACTTGCTCTCTCTCTTTTCTGTTTTGTTTTGTTTTTTTCTTTCTTGTTCACTCCATTGGTTATAATCCTTTACAACTAGACTAATGTTTAATGTGAAGGTATCTGTAGAACCTTATCAGATTGCATGCCGCCATGGGGGGGAGGGAGGAGAAGAGGGAGGGGGAGAAAATTTGGAACTCCAAAGCTTGTGGAATTAAATGCTGTAAACTAAAAGCAAATGAATAAATAAGTTTATTAAATTAAAAAAAAAGAAAGTGGCATATGAGCTGGGTCTTGATGGATACACAGAACTTTAACAAGTGAGGACTAGCATGAAGTGTAGGGAGAAGGCGTAGGTGTCATTCTAGAAATAGCAAAGGCATAACCAGAAAAGTAAAGCAGGGATGAGTACAAGTAATCCAATTTGGCCAGCGCACAGATTATATGAGGAATAGTGAGAGATAAGGCTAAAAAGACAAACTGACAGGCTAAAAAGGTTTTGGGGGGATTTTATGGAAGAGTTTTAAGAATGGGGTAACAAGATCAGATTGGTACATAAGAAAGATTAAACTGCTAACAATATAAAGGAAGAATTAGGATTAACACTGAAAATAGGTAGTCTAGATTCTTTTAATGGACTTGTAAGGATAAAAACCAGCCTGGCAAGATGTTAAGAAGCAAATATCAAGGAAATGAAAGCAGTATATTACTTCCTTGACAGCTATTGAAAGTGAAGAGTAGACAGGTTTCCTTATGAGGCAGGAAGGAAATGACTTCTGAGGACAAGAAGGGAAAGAGCAGGGGCAGTCAAAGGTTGAGGGAGAAAAGTAAAACAGCTCTATCACAGTATACACAACTTAACCTTGCTGAACCTCAGTTTCCTCATCTGAAATACTTTCACAAGGTTGTTATGAGAGCCAAGAGTTCACGAAAAAGCACTAAAATGCAAGCTCTTATTATGAAGCATTATGTATAGTGGGAGGAACACTAAATTTTAAGTCTAAGGATCCAGGTTCAAGATCCAGAAGCTCTGCAACTTACTACCTGTGTGACACGATGTAAATCATTTAACCTCTATGAATCTCTAAGTTTCCTTTTCTGTAAAAAAAAAAAAGGGGGGGGAATAATGAAATTTAAATATGCCCATCTCACATAGTTCTGAGAAAAGTGCTCTGAAGGTGTTAAAATGCTATATAAAATTGGGTTATTAGGGAAAGATGATTTTTTAAAAATCTTTTTTGGAGAGAGGAAAAGTAGGGCAATTGGGGTTAAGTGACTTGCCCAAGGTCACACAGCTAGTAAGTATTAAGTGTCTGAGGCAGAATTTGAACTCAGGTCCTCCTGGCTCCAGGGCCAGTGCTCTATTTACTGTGCCACCTAGCTGCCCTAAAAGGTGATGTTTTTTAAGAGTCATTGTTATGACTCTCAGAACTCAGTAAAGGCAGAACCACACTATCTATTTCGCAATAACTTGGGCAAACTTCTAAGTTAGGTCAGTTAGATGCTATAAATGAGGGAGGTGAACTAGATGACCTTATAGCTCTAAATCTATGAGCTCCAACACAAATACAGGAAATGAAGAAGAGTTTATTGTTGCCCTTATGAATATTAACAACAACAATTCACATTATATAGTTCTTTTCTCAAGTGGATCAGCAGATTAAAGGTTGGGAGTTGGGCAAGCTAAGAAAAGTATTATATATTGTATATATGTATAGATATATACATACATATATACATATGTATACATACGCGTGTAAAAATGTGTGTGTATATAAAATGCATTGCTGTCTTATTAAGTAACTCGGGCTAAATCATTTAACTTCCCTGTATCAGTTTCTTCATTTAAGAAAATGGAAAAACACTTCCTATATTATCTTTACTTTCTAGAGTAAAAATTTTTTAAAGGATGTTTATGCATACTATGAAACTCTCAAAAGTAACAGGTTCTATGTAAACTCAATAGTATTATTAGTAACAGTCTCAGAAGAAAAAAATTTTACAAGGTAACCATGGTTCACTCCTTTCAGGAAGTAATCTTGAGTTCACAGAAAACCTTATCACAAGACTACAGACAAGGTACACTTACATGTTCACAGATGAACTTCTTTCTTGGATTATCTAAGGCTTTACATTTTTTGCAAATTCATTTAAACTTGTCATCTTACTTGTCCATTACATTAAAATAAATTTTGAAATTTTCCATCTCACAAATGGGAACAAATGAGTGACAGATTTAGAGCATTAAACAGCCTCAAAGGTCATCTAGTCAGACTCCTTTATTTTACCTATTAGGAAAATGAAATCCAGACTAAGATCACATAGGTAATAAGAGTAAGAGCCACACTCAAAACTCAAGTCCTCTGATTCCACAACCATTAGTCTTTCCACTATACCATTCTGACTCCCACTTAAAATACCAAGTATAATGTGCATATTCTCCTACTTTTATTTCCTTTTATGGGTGTAGAAATTATATAAAGTGTTAATGTGCTAATTAATATTATAAGATATACTACTCTTATTAGATAACTTGTGGCAAGTCATTTATGTTCCCTGCATTTACTGCTATAAAAGGATTTTAAAATAATTTAATTTTTGATTATCAAATTTGTCCTATACATGATGACATTTGCTATATGTCTTAAACTAAAAAAAAAATTTACATATTCTATATAGGCATTTTATTCAAACTCCAGTAAAAGCTAGCCAATGTTCTTCATTCGAAATGCCACCTAAAAGCATAAGAACTAACAACTGCTAATTATATGACATATCATTCCTTAACTAAAATACTAGGTAATTTGAACTTGTTCAATTTTCAGTCCAATTCTCCAATGCCCCTTATATTCTCTACAGAATAGGTTTGCTTTCTCAATGTCGTATCTAAAAAGGTTTGTCACCTTTCTCCTCTGGATTATAAATTTAATGAGACAAAGGCGTGTTTAAAACTATGAATAACCTGTAGTTCCTGGCACAAAGCCCTGCATTCCTTTCTGGTTGTACTTTACAACTGATAAAAAGCTGGGTGAGTTATGTTTTGCATCACTCTAAGCGGTCTCCAGTTACATCACTGTCAAGGCAGCAAATAATAACACGAACTGAACAGTAAAGCTTAACAGCTGCTATGGCTGTCCAAAGATGCCAAGGGCTGGGAGACAACAGCATCACTGAAAAAATCCTTTACCTCATCAATAATAAATGCATTTTCATTTATTCATTCAAGGTGAAAGCATATATGAAATTTTGGTATCTAAGGGAGACAAGTTTTGCACAGGTTGATTTACTTGGTTCCTTTATCTCAACCTGTCAGTTGTCACCTGAACCTCTGGGTCAAGAGCACAAGCTGCAACATGTCTGACAAAAGGACAGAAAGTGAAGTGTGTTTGTGTGTGAGAGAGAGTGAGAGAAATTGAGAGGGAGGGAGAGAGGGAGAGGGAAGGAGGGAGGGAAAGAGGGTGAGGGAAAGGGAGGGAGAGGAAGAGAGGGAGGGAGGGAGAGAGAGAGAGAGAGAATGAGAGAGAGAGAGAGAAGGAGGGAAAGAGGGTGAGGGAAAGGGAGGAAGAGGAAGAGAGGGAGGGAGAGAGAGACAGAGAAGGAGGGAGGAAGGGAGGGAGGAACGGGGAAGGAAGGATGCAGTAGGTTTGGAGAAACAAAGCATTTAATTCAAATAATTACTAAGGTTCTACCGTGCCAAGCTCTGGGCGGTGCCAAAGAACTGCTAAGGATAATTGGGATTTTGTTTTGTTCTGCTCTGTGCTGTTATCTCTTCCCAGCATTTTGGGACACCGGGGTCCCCAATGCTCCCGGTCCCTGGGCCTAGGTGCAGCCCCGATCTCTGCGTTCCCACAGCCCAGGTCCGCTCACCATCATATCGAATGTCCGACCCCTCCTGGGGGAAGTCTATGGCAGGCGGCGGTGGCACCCCGGCGGCTGCGGCGCCCTTCGCTTCATATTCCTGGGATCCTGAGTCGTCCCCGAGCATTGCCCGCAGCACAGGGCCGGCCGCCCCATCCAAGGGCTCCGCAGAGGCCCTCGATCCAAACAGCGGTAGCTGCTCTGCCGGGACTGCCAGCCTCTAGGAGGCGGCTCTACGAGCCCCCGGAAGTGACTACCACAGGACCGGAAGTCGACTAGATTAGATGCGGAAGCGGAGTAGGCCGCCCCTTCCCGGAGTTGAAGCGGCACCACCGTGCGCCCCCTTCCGGGAAGAGAGAGAAGCGTTGACGCGACGACCCCTGCCGGTGAGTGCGTGGAATAGCCCGCCTCTACTCTCCTTCAACCCCGCCCACCCCCCAAAAAATTTATGGAGGCTCTGGATTCCGAGTCTTTTCCTCCATCGTCTTCCCTCCTGGCGCACAACCGTACACCCATCCACCTGGTGGAATAAATCGGTGCCAACACATTTCCAACACCCCCACGAAACGGAGCAGTCTTGGGTCACGGACAGCAGTGGGAGGCCACAGGCGGGAGGAAGTGCTTCCAGGTGTCGGCTGTCCCACACTCCGAGAAATAGCCCCTCCTTGGGCGAGGGTGGGGGCGGGGAGACGCCGGCCTTCTTTAGTCTTCGTCCCCGCCTCTCCCGGAAGTCCGGGAAGAGGATTATGGGTCGTGAGGAGAACTCCCACTCTCCGTCATCCCCTGCTGTCCTTTTTCGGGGTCTGGCGCCTGTGAGCTTCGCAGCCCTTCTTCTTGTGGTGGAGTCTGCCTGGAGACTCCTGGGCGTCACATAATGTGTTAAGTACATAAAGTAAAGCACACAGGAAGTCATATATAAAGAAAGATGTAGTATTTCCCATCCAAGCTCAGGGACCCATCCCCTTGAAATTACAGACCTCAGGTTAAGAACCCCTGATTTAAACCACGGGAGAACTGAGAACCCCAAAAAGACTTGTGTCGATGTCCTGAAATCTAGGAAAATCTCGTGTTGGGAAAACCAATTTTTCTCACACACACGTGCAAATTGTTAACAAACTAGTGTGAATAAGAAACTGAATTTACATTTTCAACAACTTCATGATAAAATCCAAATCAAGATATTTCCTCGGTTGGACATGAGTAAAGCTATTGCTTTTCGATTTGGCATAATTTTAGCATGTTTTAAAGCAATGTGTTTTCCTTCTGGAGACTTCCAAGCCTTTTTCCTTTTTTGTATACTCTTGACGACTACTTCTTCCTTCTTTCTTCTCCTCCTTCTTCCCCTCCTCTCTTTCTCCACACACTTATTTGTCTGTGATAATATATATATGTGTTGTGTATATATGTTATATTGCATTGTGTACATGCATATATATGCACATATATGGCTATACATAATGTGTATCTGTGTGAATACAAGTGTGTACATACAATTCTTATATTGTATAAAATATGTTTACATACATATGTTTATAAACATGTTATATATAGGAGATTGAATGTGTGTGTAATTGATATTTCATTGGTGTAGGGACTGAATGAGGAAACTCCCTGTATCACTGCAAATCAGAAACTATTCTGAAATTTCTTGTCTTAAAAAGTTGCCAGGGACAATCAATAATCAATAAGTATTTATTAAGCTTCTGCCAGGTACTGTGCTAGGCTGAGGACAAAAGCACAAAAAAATGAAGCAATCCCTATGCCCAATCAGTTTATATTCTAATAAGGGAGAGAACAAGAACATATATATCTATGCCTATACACACATGTATATATGAATGTTGTATAGCATTTATATATAGCATAAATATAAAGTGAAAAAATAAAAATGTAAACAAAGTAGTTAAATCCAAGGTTGTTATTTGTCCTTCATTCTCAAAAATGACCATGACTTCAGGAAGGTGATGCCATGATTTACAAGTGAATTGGATTTGAGTGAGGTAGGGCTGTGCAAAATCACCAGCTTCACTTTCTCCAGAGCCCTCTGGGTCCAGTGGCAAGATATAGATCAGAACAACTAGAGAAGGTCCCCACACGCAGTGGGCCAAGGTCTTTCCAAGTCTCAGTTTGACTGAGACAAAATCCATTTACCTACTCAAAAAAAAAATCAGTCTGGGAGGGGAAGATCCTCTGGATTTCTGGCCAAAACAGAAACAATTGCTATTTACAGTCACTCTGAGCAATCAAGGCCCACGGGCTTAGGACGGGACCTACTGTTGGCCAATCAATGAAAGCCAGATTGATTTGGATAATTTGGGAAGACAGACACTAGCAATTGGTAGAATCAGAAAAACCAGTGCTTGAGTTGTATCTTAAAAGAAGAGAGGGATTGTAAGAAGTGAGGAAATGGGGATGGGGGGAATGTGTGTGGAAGTGTGCAATTTAGCTAGGTTTTCTGATGCAGGAGGGGAATAATGTACAAGTCTGGAAAGAGAAGTAGAGGTCAGGTTATACAGGGCTTTAAACACTGAACAGAGGAGTTTGTATTTTATTTTAGAGACAATAGGAAATGACTGCAGTTCATTGAGTTGAGGAGTCACATAGTCAAATTGGGAGATCAATAAGGAGGCTATTGAAACAATCTAGGTAGTCTCTTTTTAAGTGGATAGAAAGGATCTGATGAGAGATATTTGTGAAGGTAGAAATGACAAGATGGGCAACTACTGGATATGGATGATAAGGGAGACTAGGGAGTCCAGGATATTGCCATGGTTACAAACCTGGGAGCCTGAAAGGATGGTGGTGGCTTCACCAGAAATAGGGAAGTTTGTAAACAGGGAGGGTTTGAGAGGTCTCTGGGACATCCATAGGCAATTGGTGATATAGGATTAAAGCTCAAAGGAGAGACTGGGACTGGTTACATAGATCTGGTGGTTACCTGCATAGATAGGACAGTTAATCACATGAGAGTCAATGAGGCTACCATGAAAGAGTGTAGCAGGAAAAGAGATGAAGGTCCAGGACAGAACCTTAGGGGAAATACCCACCATTGGATGACACTGTGTGGATGATGAGCCGGGAAGGAGAATGAGAAGAAGCTGTCAGACAAGGAACAAGGAGAAAGTGGAGTGGGTAGTGGCACAAAAAATCCCAGAGAGGAGAGTACAAGATGGGAAGGTGGTCAGTCAGCAGTGTCATATGCAGTGGAGATAAAAAGGATTGGGACTGAGAACATGCCATCAGATTTAGAAATCAAGAAAACCGAGTTAACTTTTGCAACAGCAATTTGAGTTGAGCAATGGAGCTGAAAGCCAGATTGTGGAGTGAGAGTTTGAAGGTGACAGAGAAGGAAGCAGTTGATGGGGAGAAGCTGAAGATTTGAGAGAGTTTGATTAAAAGTATAGCTAATACAATGTAAATTTAAACAAAATAATAATAAATATATTGTCCCTATTCATATCTGCCTGTAATCCACTTGTCTTTATTGTTTTTAAAATATGGTTGTAGCAAATGTAGTTTATATAGTTCTTATTGTGTTGACCTCCCTTGCATCATTTTGTACAAGTCAACATATTTCTTTCTGTCCTTCATACATGTCATTTGTTGTGGTATCATAATATTCCAGTCCATTAATATAACATAATTGACTCAGCCATTCCCCAATCACTAACTATACTGTCTCTTTATAGTTTTTCACTATTAAAAATAAAATTCCTATGAATATTTTTCTACAGGTAAGTTATTTTGTATTTTTTTTTCCTTTTCATTCATTTGGCTTTACAATATCAATTGCTTTAAAAAAAAAAAGAGTTACAATAGTAAATTAGATGTCAACTATGCTAACTAGGTGAGTAAGGGTGGAATTGGGGAAGAGTTAAGGAGTGGTCAGTGCTTAAAGGAACATGCACTTTTAATGTCAACTGTGCAGGCATATTGCCCATAATTCACTGGGAAATAGCCCGGGGTGGGTGGGGGCCTTCCTGGAGGTGTGGTTTTAGGCTTGAAACATCACTAAGTCAGCTAGGTGTCAGGTCTGACTGAGAAGTGCCTAGTCTGCCACCCATCAGTGTCATGTTTGACAAGATGGATCTTGGGAACCAAGGCTAACAGGGATTCAGTATGTGTATAATTAGCTGAGGAGTTAACCTACAGATAGTGCATTGAAGGATTCATAGGTGCAGCTGGCCATTGTAGTAGGGGGAGATAAACAGTTCATGAATTGTTGCTAGGCAGAGTGCTGGCAGGAGAAGCTTCGGAATTAATGCTCTGAGGCTGGGGGTGGGGGAATGTGATGTTACAAACTGATGTTACCTCACCTACTCCTCAAGTCAATGAGTTTTAAAATATATGCTGATTTAATTTGGAATGCTCTACAACATAAGTTGCAATCATTTTCACAGTGGTGTTTGCTGCACTGAAAGACAGAATGACTAAGCTTCCTATGCCTTGCCAAGGACAATCTGTGGGTCATGTGGTGGAAAAAGAGCACTAAACTTAGAGTTGTAGGACTTGGATTTGGTTCTTGGTTATGATACTAAATACCTGTGTAATCTTGGACAAGTCATTTAACCTCTGTGGGCCTCAATTTCCTCATCTGTAAAGTGAGAAGTTTAGATTAGATAACTTCCAAAGTTCTTTCCAGCTCTATCTATGGAATCCTATACTCAATGCATTTAGCAACAATTTTCTTTTACTTTCTGGTTGCTATTGATTTGCCCCCTAATTAACTATGCATTCATTTTGTATACAGGATATCCCAAAAGTCTGAGTACAATTTAAATTTAGTAGCTTAAAAGACAAGAAGCTCTCTTATGTTTAGACTATTGTTAGACTAATGTTTATAGATTTTCATTGGACAAGGATCTCACAGATAAGAGTGAACACAGTTAAGCTAATGATGATAGTCTAAAACTTGTGCTAATCTTACCACCTTGTTGGGGAATGGCAATAGGTTATACAGGAACTCAGATCCTTATCAAAGACCAGAATGCCTTCGATTCAGTCTGGAAAAGAATTTCAGTAGGCCCAAGCCCTCTCGAAGTCAGGATTGTAAAAGTTTATTGTACACTCTACAGCAGGCAAGGATCCTTAGGGGACCTGAAAACTTACAGAAGACATAGGCATAGTTTTTAAGAGTTTAGGTAGTAAATTAAATGTCAATTATGCTAACTAGGTGAGTAAGGGTAGGATTAGGGAGGAGTTAAGGAGTGATCAGTGCTTAAAGGAACATGCACTTTTAATGTCAACTGTGCAGGCATATTGCCCATAATTCACTGGGAAATAGCCCAAGGTGGGGGGGGGGGGGAACTTCCTAGAGGTGTGGTTTTAGGCTTGAAACATCACTAAGTCAGCTAGTGGTTAAGGGCTGACTGAGAAGTGCCTAGTCTGCCACCCATCAGGGTCATGTTTGACAAGATGGATGTTGGGAACCAAGGCTAGCAGACTCAGTATGTGTATAATTGGCTAAGGAGTTAACCTATAGATAGGGCAGCTGACCACTTACTAAGGGGAGATAACATTTGCCTAAGCTAAAATGTTTATAGATGGTTTAGTGAAGGATTCATAGGTGTAGCTTGTTATTGTTCCAAGCAGAGATAAACAATTGGTGAGTTGTTGCTGGGCAGAGTGCTAGCAGGGGGAAGGGGCAGAGACATTGGGGAGGGGGAAATGTGATTTTATAGACTGGTTTTACAAATTGATTTTACAGACATAGATCCCAAGCACCCCATCAACCTTATGCCCACAGGATGGGGTCTGCAAAGAACTAAAGGCCATTTTGTACTTTTCGTTGTTTCATTGGTTACAATGGTCAAAGAATTCAACAGCCGGTGATTAGAATGAAGTTTAAGAGGAAAATATGTAAATAAAATCATAGGATTAAGAGCTCAAAGACTCAAATCAGAGTCCAGTCCCCCCCTATAGAAAACTAAGGTTAAGTGATCTAGCTTTCAGAGGACTTAAGCTGCAAAACCAAGAATCTGAATATCCATAAAGAATTTGCCATTTTAATTATGGCCTTTACTAGAATTAATGTCAGTTGACTGAATGTAATGATATTTATCACTAAAGTCACTTGATTCTGACTGTCTGGGGAGTGAAAACTTGAAAACTTCTCAGAATGGATATTATAAATTGGTGTCAGTTCTGACTGTCTACTTCACCTCTCCCCTCCCCCCCTCCATTTCTGCTGTCAATCAGCAGCAAGCCCTTTTTAGGAGTCTTTTGACCTCCAACCTTGCTGGTGACTTTAGTCCCTCCCTTCTTTACTTTAGCGTTTGCCAAATAAGGATAGGTACATTTGAATTGGCCATTCCCCATTTCCTTGTTATTTGCCATTGGGGAAGATTTTATCCCAAGCCTTGAGTCCACCTCTCAGCCAATGGAAGAAAGGAAAGCAGGGGGAAGGGAGTTTGACTGCATTAGGGTATATATTCTTGTTCTGCCTTTTGTAATGTGCCTCTTCCTCATGATCAGTCATGGGGAAGACCCCCCATTCTCCAGAGAAGAGAATGAACTCCTGTTCTTATACTAAGGGATTTCCGTGTTCTTGATTAAATTTTGGATGAGGTTTTTCATCACAAACATGACTTATCAA
This sequence comes from Petaurus breviceps papuanus, assembly GCF_028583685.1. Lineage (NCBI taxonomy): Eukaryota > Metazoa > Chordata > Mammalia > Diprotodontia > Petauridae > Petaurus > Petaurus breviceps. Next base: position 23,948,133 of record NW_027185764.1, read on the forward strand.
TATTTAACAAATTGTCCTTATTTTTTTTAGTGCCATCTGATTGGCTCACCACATGACCCACAGATTGTCCTTGGCAAGGCATAGGAAGCTTAGTCATTCTGTCTTTCAGTGCTGCAAACACCACTGTGAAAATGATTGCAACTTATGTTGTAGAGCATTCCAAATTAAATCAGCATATATTTTAAAACTCATTGACTTGAGTGTAAAAGGTAGGCATAGTGAATGTTCTTGACATGTTGGAAAACATTATTCAGGAAGTACTAAGGAATGAAAAAGGACAAAGGATTATAGTCTATACAGAAGCCTTTTAACAAAATACCATGAATATTTTCTTTAAGAAGAGGAATAAGATCATGGTGAATACTTAGTAATGTAACAGAAATGAAAATAATTATTTTTTAAATTAATTTATTTATTTTTAGTTTTCAACATTCATTTCCACAAGATTTTGAGTTACAAATTTTTCTCCCTATCTTTCCTCTACCCTCACCCCAAAATAGCAAGCCCTACTGAATACCTCTTCCCCCAATCTGTTCTCTCTTATATCCTCCCCCTTCCCCCCCTAACTTTCTAGTATGGCAAGAGGGATTTCTGTACCACAGTGCCTGTATATCTTATTTCCCAGTTGCATGTAAAAAAAGCAGTGTTTTTTATAAACATTTGTTTTTAAAACTTTGAGTTACAGATTTTTTTCCCTTCTTCCCTCCTCACGAACCCCCCTGGGAAGATAAGCAATTCAGTATAGATTGTACATGTGTAGTTATGCAAAACATTTCCATAGTCGTTATATTGTGAAAGACTAACTATAATTCCCTCCATCCTATCCCACCCCCCACTTATTCTATTTTCTTCTTTGACCTTGTACCTTTCCAAAAGTATTTGCTTCTAACTACCCTCTCCCCCAATCTGCCCTCCCTTCTATCATCCCCTGTCTTATCCCCTTCCCTACTATTTTCCTGTAGGGTAAGATACCCAATTGAGTGTGTATGTTATTCCCTCCTTCAGCCAAATTCAAGGAGAGTAAGATTGACCCATTCCCTTTCACCGTCCTGCTCTTCCCCTCCACTGTAACAGTTGAAAATAATTATTTTTAATAGTAAAAAAAATAATGAATTACCAGTCTTCTTGTTGTTCAGTCTTTTTTTTTTCAGTCATGTTCTACTCTTCGTGACCCCATTGAGGTTTTCTTGGCAAAGATAATGGGGTGGTTTTACCATTTCCTTTTCTAGATCATTTTACAGATAAAGAACTGAGACATGATTGAGTGATTTGCCTGGGGTCACACAGCTAGTAAGTATCTGAAGTCAGATTTGAACTCCTGAAGATGAGTTCTATCTATTGTGCCACCTGGCTGCCCCATTGCCAATGTAGTCATCTCAAAATCAGCTGTGTACAAACAACTTTTTAAAGCAAAGATAAAAATTAACACTTAAGTTAGAAGAGTTAAAAAAAAAAAAAGAAAGCATTGTGAGATTGAGACAATATAAACATATTTTAATTTTAAATTATTTAATTTTATTTATTATTAATTTATTATTTATTTAATATTAAAAATATTTTTAAAATGAGAAATGGGTAGAAGAGCCAACATCAACAGTAACTATCAGCATTTACTATAGAAGTTTAACATATATTTGAATAACAACATGGAGATCAAAAGAGCCTAGAAACTATCTCAGTTGGCAAGCACTGGGTCTCCTTACTAAGCAGAAAAATATGGCAGCCTAGACAACTATTTGTACAAATCTTATGAAGGGTCATAGTAAAAGACTTAAATAAGCCAGATCATCCCAAAGTCATTTAAGAGTAAAACAAAATGGAGGACAATGAAAATGAAAAATGGGAAAGAACTGTCAAGATTTTTAATATCAAATTATTTTTTCCTTCACTGATAATACAGCCACCACATTTGAACTGTTAACATTAGTTCCAAATATGTTACATGAGTAGAATGTGCACCAAAGGAAAAAATAAGAACCAGTGTACATAGACTAGATAAAGTATACTCAAGAGCAGGTTCATGCTAGAAGTGACTAATAATGGATTTATTACTGGTGCAGTAGATTGATTCTTGAGATACATGAAACAAAGGAAGGAGTTAAGAGGTGTAATTGATTCAGTGCAAGACTTGAAGTAAGGAATACCTTAGTTTAATTCTTGCCACAGACCCTTACTAGTTGTGTCACCTTCAATAAATCACTTAACCTTTCCCAGTCTCAGTTTCCCCACTTGTGAAATGGGAGTAATAATATCACCTACCTCACAGAGTTGAGGAGCAAATGAGGTAATATATTCAAAGTGATTTGCAAATCCCAAATCACGACATAAATATTAGATATTATTATTAAAACAAGTACTTGGGAAATAATGTATTTTATTATTACCCAAAAAAAGTGACCAGAAAAATAGCAATAACTATCAAACCATATGCCTACTTTCCTATCTCTACAAAATCTTATGTGAATAATGTGCTGAAAATGATCTTGATGAAGGTTTGAAAAGGGAACAGACAGGTCTTTGTAAATTATATTGTGTTGTGAGTTGAAGAATAATGTCCTGGGATCTAAGAAGTGATCAGACTCTCAATGGCTATTATCTGTTATTCATATTTCTGTCATAGAAACATAGAAACAAGGCTATGTCAAAATCATCTTGTCCAGCCTCCTCATTTTACAGATAAAGAAAGTGAGAGCTCCTGTGCCGACATCAAGTACCAAAATCTGTTGTTGAAAAAATTAGATTTCGCTGTTTAGCTAAAAATCTATCAGAGATATTTATTGATTTTTCTAAGCAATTGAAGGGAGATTCTGACCAGCCAAGTTTGCCCTGTTAATATGACAACCCAATTTCTCAGGTGATTTCCAACTAACTTTTTATAGTAACCAGTAATCAATCAATCAATAAGTATTTATTAAGCTACTATTATGTTCCAGGAACTGTGTTTTTGTTGTTGAGTAGAAATCCAAAGAATGGAAAAAAAAAACTCTACCCACAATGAGTCTACATGCTATTGGGAGAGACAAGTACAAATATAAGTATAAAAAGAATAAATATAAAGGGAATGAATGCAAACAGATACAAAAACGTTAAATATAAGAGAGGGTACTTGCAGTTGGGAAAGTCAGAAAAGGATTCATGTAGAAGGTGATACTTGAGCTGTATTTTAAAGACTGGTATTTTATAAAGCAGAAATAAGGAAGAGGTGCAGAAGGGAATTGCAAAGTTAGGGAAATAGAAGGTGAAGGATTGAATGTTAAGAACAGAGATATCAGTTTGGCTGGATCATGGAATGCAAGAGTAGAGTAGTGTATAGAGAGTCTGGAAAGATAGGTTGGGGGCAAGTTATGAAGACCTTTAAAAAGTAAACAGTTGGGTTTATATTTTTATCCCAGAGACAATAGGGACCCTCTGGAGTTTATTAAGTAGGGGAGTGACATGGTCAGATCTGTGTTTAAAGAAAAATCACTTTGGTAGCAGTAACAGAGAGACTAATAGTCTGTTGCAATAATTTGAGAGAAAGATTAAAGAAATTAAGGAGAGAGGCTGAAAGAGATCAAGAGCTTGAACTAAAGTGTAGTAACTTGTTCAAACAACGGTGTGGAAGTAGAAATAGCAATATTTGGCAACTGATTAGATATATGGAGTGTCACACAATAAGGTGCCAAGGGTAATGCTGAAGTTACTACTAACCTGATAACAGGGAAGAATGGTGCCTTGAACAGAAACAGCCAAGTCTGGAAAAGAGATGTTTGATGGAAAAGATAATCTGTTTTGTACATGTTGAGTTTTAGATGTCTCTGGGACATATAGTTTAGGGGTGTGTATGTGTGTGTGCATGTGTGCGTGTGTGTGTGCTCACACACATGAACAAATGCATCAGTGACTCATTTACCTAGAGATGATTATTTAAATCCATGGGAGCTAATGAGGTCACCAAGAGAGCCTTAGAGAACACTCAAAGTTAGGGATCATGATATGGATAATGAACTGGCAAAGTAGAATGAGAAGGATTGGTCAGACAAGCAGGAAGAGAACCAGTCAGTTAATAAGTCAGTAAATATTAAGTACCTACTATGTGCTAGGCAGTGTGCTAAGCCTGGGAATATAAAGAATGACAAAAGATAGTCCCTGTCCTCGAGAAACTCACAGCCTAAAGCGGGAGACTAAATGAAAACAAATATGTACAAATAAGCCCTATACAGGATAAATAGGAAATAATCAAGTGAGGTAAGTCACTGGAATTGAAAGGAATTGGGCAAGGCTTCCTGGAAAAGGTGGGGGAAGTCAGGGGGCAGAGTTGAGAAGGGGTAGTCAGACAAAATGCCCAGAGCTAAAAGCATTGGAGTGTTCAAGCAGCTGCCAAAAGGCCAATGTCACTGAATCAGTGTGGGGGTAGGGGGTAACGTATAAGGAGGCTGAAAAGATTTGGGGAGGGACTAGGTTATAAAGGGCTTCGAGTGCCAAATAGAAGATTTTTGTATTTGATCCTGGATATGATAGGGAGCCACTGGAGTTAACTGAGTAGAGGGATGGGGTGACATGATTAGACCTTCAATTTAGGAAAATCATTTCAGCAGCTAAGGGGAGAATGAATTGGAGTGGAGAGAGACTTAAGGTAACCTGATCCACCAGTAAGCTGTTACAGTAGTCCAGGTGTGAGGTAATGAGGGCTTGTACCACGGTGGTGGCAATATTAGAAGAGAGAGGGGGATGTAGTCAAGAGATGTTACAAAGGCAAAATTATCAGGCCTTTGAAACAGCTTGGATATGGAGAGAATGACATCTAAGTTGGGAGCCTGGGGGACTATGAGGTGGTGGAGTTCTCAACAGTAATAGGGAAGTACGGAAGTGGGGAGGATTTGGATGTGTTGGGTTTAAAATGTCTACAGGACATTCAGTTCCAGAAGTCTAATAGGAAGCTGGAGATTTGAGACTAAAGTTCAGTAAAGAAGTTAAAGCTGGAGAAGCAAATGGCAAATCACTACAGTATCTTTGGGGAAAAAAAAACCCAAATGGAGTCACAAGGAGTCAGACATGACTGAAATTGACTGAATAACAACAAAAGAGAGGTTAAGGCTGGATAAGTAGATTTGAGAATCATCAGCATAGAGAAGATCATTGAATCCATGGAAGCTGATGAGAAAGCCAAGTGAGATACAGGAGAAGAGAAGAGGGTCCAGGACCAATCCTTGTGGGACACTTATGTTTAGTGGATGTGACCAGGATAAAGATTCAGCAAACGAGACTGAGAAGGAATAATCAGATAAGTTAGGGGAGAACCAGGAGAGAGCTGTCTCCTGAAAACCTAAGGAGAAGAGAGTATTAAGGAGAAGAGAGTGATCAGTAGAGTCAAAGAGAGCAAAGTCAAGAAGGATGAGGACTGAGAAAAAGGCCATTGGATTTGGCAATCAAAAGATCATTGGTAATTTTGGAAAGAGCAGTTTCAGTTGAATGATGAGGTTAGAAGCCAAATTGTGGAGAGTTTAGAAGAGAGTGAGAAGATGTGGAGGCATCTATTATATATAGACACCTTCTCAAGGAATTGAACTGCAAAAGGCAGAAGAAAATTCAAATAAGAGGGGAAATGTAAAGATTTTTTACAAGATAGGGGAGACATGGACATGGTTGTAAGCAGTCAGTAGATCTGGATAAATTGAAGATAAGTAAGACAATGGGGAATCTGCTAGAAAAGACAGGATGTAATAGGATCACTTTATGTATAGAGGGTTGGCCTTGAGAAGAAAAAGGGCTATCTCATCAAAGCAAAGAGCATAACAGAAAGCATTTGAGTGATATGAGATGAGGAGGGGAGGAGCTCTTAGTAAATGGTCTCAATTTTTCAGTACAATATGAGGTAAGTTTCTCAGCTGAGAGAGTAAGGGGATAGAGAGACATGGGAGGCTTGAGAAGGACTAAAAAGAGATCTGGAAGAATAGTTGGTGAGTGGGGTAGTGAGATAATTAGTGAGGTATAAAAAGATTGCCTGACAGTAGTGTGGGCTCAAATGAGGTTATGTAACAAAATTTATAATGGACAGGTAGGTTGCATGATTTACTCCACCTTTGTTTAGCAGCATATATGTAGCATCTGGTGGGAATGAACCAAGCTTGAGGTTTGACAGGACACAAATCGTCAATATGATAGAAGGGAAAGGGCCTCAAAAGAAGAGGGCCGCATAAAATTGAACTGATTTACCAAGAGGTCATATAGGGAAAGGAGAAGAGTATAGCCAATGCAGGAGTGCAGTTCCTGAGAGAGAACTAAAGGATAAAGGGATTGGAGGTCATGGGGATGGGGTGCTTGGGATCTGTTTGTAAACTCAATTTGTAATACCAATTTGTAACATCAGTAATGATGGGGTGCTTGGATCAATTTGTAAAACCAGTCTGTAAAATCACACTACCCCACCCCCCAGTTTCAGAACATTAACTCTGCCCCTTCCCCCTACCTGCACTATGCCTAGCTTCAAAGCATTAACTCTGCCCAGAAACAACTCATGAATTGTTTATCTCAGCCTTGGGACACTAACAAGCTATATCTATCAATCCTTCACCAAAGTATCTATAAACATTCCAGCTTAGGCAACTATTATCTCCACCTTTGTATAGTGCTTCATTGCCCCCATGAATCCTTCAATACCCTTTTCTAAGTTAACTCCTTAAGCCATTATCTTTCCCTAACCTTGGTACCCAGACATCAATCCTGTCAAGCATGACACTGATAGGTGGCAGACTGGGCACTTCTCCATCAGCCCCTGACCGCTGGCTGATTTAGTGACGTTTCAAGCCTAAAACCACACCTCTGGGTAGCCCCCCTACCCGCCTCCCCCGGGCTTTTTCCCAGTGAATCATGGGTACTACGACTTCGAAGTTACATCAAGCATGTATGCCCCTTTAAACACTGGCTCCACCTTAGCCCCACCTTAACTCCTGCCTAATCCCACCCTTAATCACCTAGTTAGCACAATTGGCATGTGTTCTTCTATGGATAATTCTATATAAACCTTAATTCTACCCCTTTAAGGTTGCAGGTCCCCTAAGGCTCCTTGCCCACAAGCATAAAATAAACTTTTTCAACTCTTGACTCCAAGTCAGCTTGAGCTGAATTCTTTCCAGACTGAATCGAAGGTTCTGGTCTTATATAAGATCAGAGCTCCTGCTGAACTTATTGGGAGCCATCCCTCATCATTGGTATGGATGAAAAGCAGCATTTGTAATTGGATGGAAGGCAAAAGGAGAGCTGGAAATACAATGATCAAATAAAGGAATTTGAGAGTTCATAAACATGAAAGTGGTGTGTTTGTGGGTGATAGCAAGATCAAAGGTATGACCTTCTTTGTGTGTGACTAAGAAGGGATCCAAGTCATGGGAAATGAGTAAACTGAAGAACTAGGAGATGTGTCTGAGATAAGTCATTATGTATGCTGAACTTGTAATAGGAAGGCAGGAGTTGTGAACTAGGTACTGAACTTATTGAGAAAGGAAGGGGAGGGGGGGAGGTCCTAGGGCAGTAATATCAAACTCAAATAGAAAAGGGGCCACTAAAGTGTACTTGAGGTTCCCTTCACACACATATTGACAGAAAACTGCATATTAACATTGTTATATATTTATTTGTTAAATATTTTCCAATTACATTTTAATCTGATTGGTTCAGGAGTGTAGAGGGTAGCATATTTGACACCTCTGCCCTAAAAGTCTGTAGACAACAGCTTTAAGAATTTTGATTGGGTGGTAGATGTGGATTTCATGAACCTTACAGAAAAAGAGTTTACTAAATCATGGTGCACTTCTAAGTGGCAATTGGTTTAGGTTGTTGACGTTTTGTTCTCATAGATACCTCAAAAATAACATCATTATGTTAAGAATCAGGTTACAATGTGTCGGAGTGTGACTGATCAGACCAATACCAGCTCTGAATGCTTTATCTCAGGTCAGGCACAAATAGTTCATGTAACATTTGGGGCAGATTCTTTAAATCTGTGCACCTCTCATTTCTTTTGAGCTATTTCAGTTCTGCTTTGCTCATAGAGCACAGCACCTTCTTTGATGGGGCCACACTATGCTGGGCAGTCCTGTGCCAGTGTCTCCCATGTCATATAATCAATCCCAGAGTTCTTCAGAGAGACTGAGAGTGTTAATGGTAAAATGGAATGGGTGATGTCTTTTGATTCATGCATAAATTGGATTTAAATGAAGCAGAATTTCAGGAACTCATCAGCCTCACTCTCTCTTCCAGAGTCATCACAGTCCAATGGTAGGACAGAGTCAAGACGACTGGTGATGGTTCAAGATATAGTTGATGACCATGGCATCTCTAACCAAGCTCTAAGCACTTCACAGAGCCTGCTTCAGCTGCCTTCATGGCCATTGGAAAAAATTGTTCTCATCCACCTATTCCACCAGGGGAAGTCTTCACATGCTTGGGGAAGACACCCCACCTAACTCACCAATGGTTTTGAAATCCCTTGGTTGCCCTCAACCAGGTTTAGCCAGTCTGCTGTAACAGTTTACTAGGGTGTGGCTGCTGCACATGCCACACCTTCTTGGAGCCAGAGGTGAGATCAGGTAGACACCAAAAGTGGAGAGCAGCTCTGAAAATGGCTCTGTAGCCCTCATACCAAAGCTACTAGTGTTCCCTGGACATACTCTATGCCCCTGAGTGTCAATGGGAAACCAGGAAAAAGTACTGTCACAAAAAAACCCAGAGAAGACAGAATTATCCAAGAACAGAAGATAATTAACAGTGTCAGAGATGCCAAAGAGGATAGGGCTACTTAGGTAAAAGGCATTCAGTAGAAAATTAAAGATGGTTTATGACTTGGAGAGATTAGTTTTATCTGAATGAAAGTTAGAAAATAAATTGGGAGGGGTTAGGAAGCATATGAGCAGAGGAAATGGATGCCACTGAGTGTAGCCAGCTTTTTCCAGGAGGTTGGCTTAGAAAAGGAAACACATTTATGATGGGGTGGTAGAATCTAATGAGGTTTTTTTGTTTTGTTCTGTTTTTAAGGATTCAGAAGACTTAGATATGTTTGGTAAAAATATAAAATAGTTTGATCACAGGGTAGATAGGCAGCAGCACAAAATGGCCCTTAAGTGTTTTTATACTTTAACTTGCTGTACTTCTAAGATATTATCCTTAGTTTCTCACTTTCCCATCTCCCTTTTGACCTAAGTGGTTTTTTTGTTTCATTTTTGTATTGATGCCCCTTTTTAATGTAACATTAATTTCCAAATATATTCTGCCCCCCCGCATCTACCAAATCCTTCTTCTAACAAAGATTTTAAAATACAGAAAAAATAACTCAGCAAAACCAACCAACAAATTGTTTATTCCTGATTGTATATGCAGAATTTCACATTCTAGTCCCCCACCTCTGCAGGGACAAGGATATGTACCTTCTCATCTGTTCTTTGGGGCCAAGTCTGGACATCATAGTTCCAAAATATTCAATTTTCTTTCATTGTGGTCATTGTGCATATTGTTTTCCTGATTCTATTTATTTCACTCTGCATGAGTTCCCATGCCTTGCCATGTTCCTTTAAATTCTTTACATTTGTTGATTATTAATGATTCTTAAATCCCATTCTATTCAGGGCTCACATTTTGTTTAGTAGTCTCACAATTAATGGGTACCTGTTGTGTTATTTACTCCTAAAAAAAAATGCTGCTGTGAATATTTTGGAGGTAGATGAGACCTTTCTTTCTGTCTTTGACCTTGGTGGGGCTGTGCTTCCCTTAGGGATCTCTGGATCAGAGTATGGACATTTTTTTGTCACATTTTTAACATAATTACAAACTGTTTTCTAGAATAGTTGCACCAATTCACTCACAGCTACTAAGACTTGTTTTAATTTGGACTTCTCTAATTATCTATTGGTGATTTCATATGCTTTATCTGTTGATGATTTCATATCCTTTCTTGTTTGGGGTTCTGGACCAGACCTCTCACATCATTAGTGTGAGGTATTCCAGATGAGGAACCCTCTTTTACCAATGTAAATCTGAATCTTATCCACTACTTAGATTCTTTTTTTTTTAATTAATTAATTTATTTTTAGTTTACAACATTCAGTTCCACAAGCTTTTGAGTTTTAAATTTTCTCCCCCTCCCTCCTTTCCTCCCTTCCTAAGATGGCATGCAATCTGATATAGGCTCTGCATGTACATTCATATTAAGCATATTTTCACTTTAGTCGTGTACAACTTATATTCTTTAGAGCATCCAGAGATTAAATGACTTGACTGGGACGATGAAGTCAACATGTCAGAAGCAGGACTTGAACTTGGATCTTCCTAGCTCTGAGGACAGCTTTCTATCCACCACAACACACTTCGTCTGCTAAAACACATTTTGTGTGGCATATATTTTAAAATAACTTTTGTTGATATCTTTTGTTTTTAAATCACCTATATTTCTCAATGGATTCTCTTCCCTCTTGCAAAAAGCAATCTTTAAAAAGAGAGAGAACAATTCAGCAAAATGGACCAATATATCAAAAAAGTCTAATGTTTCCCACTCATATTCCTCCACTTCTCTCCTTTGGGGCCAAACTTGGTCCTTGTAATTTTGCCATGTAGTTTTGATTGTTTTCTTGTTCTTTCTATTTGCATTGGTATAGTCATTGTATACATTGTTTTCCTGGTTCTGCTTACCTTAATTTGCATCAGTTCATATAAGATTCCCCATATTTCTCTGGATTTATCATATGATCTTTTCTTATGGCATATATATACACACATATATATTTCCTGTATAGTCATGTATTATGACTAATTTAGCCATTACCCAATCAATAGACTATTATTTTGTTGTCAGCTCTTGTTAATACAAAAAATAATGCTATGAATATTTTGGTATAAGTGAGACCTTTCTATGTTTGACCTCCATGGGGTATATGGGTATGTATGTTTCAGTGAAATATTTGGTTCAAAGGGTATGGTCTTTTCAACATTTTTTTGGTATAACTGAAAATTACTTTCCAAAATGGGTTGGCCATTTCACAGTTCCTCAGAAGTCTATGTTTGTAACTGTCTTCCCACATCTCTCCAACTTTGAGTATTTCCATCTTTTGCTATCCTTGCTCATTTGCTGGGATTGAGATAAAATCTCAGACTTGCTTAAATTTGTACTTCTTTTATTATTGTTTATTTGGATTATCTTTCACCTAGTTGTTTGGGTTTTGTTTTTGTCTTGGGGTTGTTTTTTTGGGGGGGGGTGGGGAAGGTAGAATAGAACCTTTGATTTCATTAGTATAAGCTAAAGAACCCCTCTCTACCAATAAAGATGGGCACCTACAGTTTTAAGACAGTTGCCTAGAGAACTAAGAAGACAAATGATTTGGCCAGTTTCACACATCCAATATCAGTTAATGGCAAAACTTAAATCTAGGTTTTTCTGATACTGAGACCAGCTTTCTATCTACTATACTACACTGCCTCTCCCATATGGTTGTTAATAGTTTGTAATTCTTTTTTTGTTGTTTTGTTTTTGTTTTTTGCTTTTTTTTTTGGAGGGCAATTGGGGTTAGATGACTTGCCCAAGGAAGGACACACGACTAGTTAAGTGTCTGAGGCCTCATTTGAACTCAGGTCCTCCTGACTCCAGGGCCAGTGCTCTATTCACTGTGCAACCTAGCCACCCCTGTAATTCTTCTTCTGAGAACTTTTTGTTCATATTCTTTCACCACTTACTGCATTAATTTCCTATATACTATATCAAACTTTATAAGATTTTATATAAGATATTTGATACAAAGCTTCCTCTACCCTCATGAGTGGTTTCCTTTCTTATTATAGTGGCATCAATTTTGTTCATGCAAAAACCTTTCATTTCATATAATTAAATTATCTATTTTATTCTTTATGATCTTTTCTTCCTTATCTGGTTAAGAATTTTCTCCTAGCCATAGTTGTGAAAGATACATATATGACCCTTTTCCTTCGCATTTTTTTTATTATGTGACTTTGTACACTTACGTAGCCATTTACAGTATATTGTAGTAATTTGTTTGTGTGTATGTGTATGTGTTTCCCAAGTTACTTTCTAGTTTTCCTAACATTTTGTCAAAATGAGTTTTCATCCAAGTAGATTATCTTTTCAGGCTTAAAAACAAAACAAAACACTGAGTCCAGTTTTCTTATCTTTGTTTATCTCTAATCTATTCCACTGTATTACTTTGCTATTTTTAAGAATTAACAAATAGGGAGTAGAAGCAGGACCTCCCCACTGCTCCAGCTTCCGTCTTCCCCAATCCATGTAAAAAGGGGACTCTAAACAAACTTTGGAGCTTCAGAACCCACAAAATGACACAGAGAAGCCAACCCTGCAAGCTGGCAGGAATCATCCAGTGCAGCAAGCTCTGGGAGCCGAGCCCAGCCCCATGCCAAGGCTTTAGCCCCAGGGCAGGCCTGACCAGCTGCCAGCTGAAGGGACTCCAGATCAGCAGCAGCTGTGGCCATTTCCAGATTTATCAACACACAGACGCGAAGGACAAAGTGAGAGGTCAGTGCAGTCTGGACTTTGGGACCCAGTAAGTGGGAGCGCATGGCTTTTACCCCCAGGGCAAGAAGCCTCCAAGAGGGCACAGCCAGCCAGTGCCACATGGCAGCTTCAGCTCCTGGCCTGCAGAGTGTAGGGGGACCAAGCACCAGTCTGAGGCATAATCGCTCTTGCTTTAACCTTCTTGGATCTGGATTGCAGTCTACGGTGGAGGTCCTGGGGTATGTGTCCAGCTTGCCAGAACCTGTGGAGACTTCAGAGAGGGCACCCATCTAATACCTCCGGCAGCTGAGAAAACCCCAGTGTTTGGGATGAAAGCTCCCCTATCTGGTGGCAGAGTCCTACTGTGGCAAAAAGGCCAGAGGTCAAGTGACTGAGGGGCGACATGACCAGGTAAAGGAAACAAAGCAGACATAAGATTCCAACATTAGACTCCTATTTTGGGGACAAAAAGGAGCAAAGCATGGAACAGGAGGAAGACAGTGAAGTTAGAACTCCTGCACCAAAAGCTTCAAAGGAAAATGCAAGTTGGTTATAGGCCATAGAGGACCTTAAGAAGCAGATAAGAGAAGTGGAGGAAAAATTGGGAAGAGAAATGAGAACAATGCAAGAAAATTATGAAATGAGAGTCAACAGCCTGACTGAGGAAAATAATACCTTAAAAAATAGATTAACTCAAATGGCAAAAGAGGCTCAAAAAGGCAATGAGGAGAAGAATGCCTTAAAAAGCCAAATTTGCCAAATGGAAAAAGAATCTCAAAAGCTCAATGAGGAAAATCATTGCTTCAGAATTAGATTGGAGCAAATGGAAGCTAATGACTTTATGAGAAATCAAGATGCTGTTAAACAGATCCAAACAAATGAAAGAATAGAAGGCAATGTGAAATATCTCATGGGAAAAACCACTGACCTGGAAAATAGATCCAGGAGAGATAATTTAAAAATTATTGGACTACCTGAAAGCCATGATCAAAGTAAGAACCTAGAAATCATCCTCCAGGAAGTTCTCAAAGAAAGCTGCCCTGATGTTTTAGAACCAGAGGGCAAAATAGAGGTTGAAAGAATCCACTGATCACCTCCTAAAAAAGATCCCCAAAAGAAAACTCCTAGGAATATTATAGCCAGGTTCTGGAATTCCCAGATCAAGGAGAAAATATTACAAGCAGCCAGGAAGAAACAATGTGAATATTGTGGAAACACAATCAGGGTAACCCAGGATCTGGCAGCTTCTACACTGAGGGATCGAAGGGCCTGTAATATGATATTCTGGAGGTCAAAGGAGCTGGGATTAAAACCAAGAGTCACCTACCCAGCAAAACTGAGTATCATGTTTCAGGGGAAAATATGGTCATTCAGTAGAATAGAGGACTTTCAAGCATTCTTGCTGAAAAAAACAGAGTTGAATAGAAAATTTGACATTCAGATACAAGAAGCAAGAGAAGCATGAGAAGGTAAACAGGGAAAAGAAATCATAAGGAACTTATCAAAGTTGAACTATTAACATTCCTACATGGAAAAATAATAATTGTAACTTATGAAACTTTTCTCAGTAGTTGAAGGGAAAAGAAATATATATATAGGAGGGTATATGGGCATATGAATACATATGTGAATGTGTGTATATATGTTTACAAGTATACATAGATAGAGGGCACAGGACCAATTTAACAGGAAGGGACAATACTTAAAAGGTGAAATTAAGAGGTGAGAGAGGAATATAATGAGAGGAGATGGGGAGAGACAGAATAGGGTAAACTATCTCATATAGAAGAGGCAAGGGAAAATGGTTACAATGGAGGGGAAGAATAGGAAGGCAAAAGGGAATGAGTCAACCTTATTCCCATTGAATTTGGCTTGAGGAGGGAATGAAATGCACACTAAATAGGGTATCTCACCCTCCAGGAGAGTAGGGGGGGAAGGGTATGAGAGGGGCGATGATGGAAGGGAGGGCGGGGGGGAGGGGGAG
>NW_027185764.1:23963003-24144039 GCF_028583685.1 Petaurus breviceps papuanus
GGCGGGGGGGAGGGGGAGTTGGAAGCACCCACTTTTGAAAAGGGATGGGATCAAAGCAGAGAGTAGAACAAGTGGGAGATGGGATAGGAAGGAGGGAAATATAGTCAGTCTTTTACAATATATCTACTATGTTATTGTTTTTCATTAGCCACACATGTACAACCTATACTGAACTGCTTATCTTCCCAGTAAGGGTGGGTGACAAGGGAGGAAGGGAATGAATCTGGAATTCAAAGTTTTAAAATCAAATACTCAAATACATACATACATACATACATATATATATATATATATATGCCATTATTAATACTATTTTACATGTAATTGAGAAATAAGATACACAGGCACTGGGGCATGGAGATCCACTGGAAAAGTCAAAAGGGGTATGAGAGAAAATATGGGAGAGAGCAAATTGGAGGAGAGGATATCCTGTGGAACTGCTATTTTGGGACGGTGGGTAGGGGAAAAACGGGGAGAAAATTTGTAACTCAAAATCTGGTGGAAATGAATGATGTAAATCAGAAGTTAATAAAGCATTTGAAAAAAAAACCTAAAAAATTAAGAAAAAATTTAAAAAAGAACAAATAATAATTCATTTTTAATAGCTTATAATTTGAGGTCTGTAAATTCTATTTCCCTTTCATTCCTATTCCCCTCCCCCCATTATTTCTCTTGAGATTTTAGACCTTTTGTTCCTCCAAATAAATTTAGTTATAATTTGGTCTATTTCTATATAATGCTTTCTTGGTAGTTTGATTATTATAGTGTTAACTTGTAAATTAATTTAGCTAGTAAGATCATTGTCTATTACATTGGTGTTGCCTAACCATAAGCAATTAATATCTTTCCAATTATTTGTAAATCTTTGTTAAAGAAGTGTTTTGTAATTGCATTTATTTGTTTTGAGTGTCTTGATAAATTGATATGCAGGTATTTTACATATTTCATAGTTTTAAAAATGACATTTCTCTTATTATTGGATTTTGTCATTATTATATAGAAATGCTGATGATTTTTGTGATTTTATTTTGTATTACTCTACTTTACTAAAGCTATTAATTGCCTCATTTAGTTCCTTTGATGATTCTTTGGGGTTTTTTTAAGTGAACCAACATTTTGTCTGTAAAGAAAGATAATTTTATCTTCCCTTTGCTGATCTTTATGCTTTCAATTTCTTTCTCTTGTTCTATTACTTGAACTAGGATTTTTAGAACAATGCCAAATAATAGTGAAAAGGAGCATCTTTGTTTTGCCCATGGTTCTTAACATAGGGTATGCTTAATTGTTGTTTTACAAATTTTGATAACTATATTTTAATATAATTGGTTTTACTTTGTAGTCCTTTATATTTCATTTTATTTGTTTAAAAACACTTCTAAGAAAGGGTTGATGGCTTTTAACCGATTGCCAAAGGGACCTATAGTACACAAAAAGGTTCAAAACTTTTGATTTTATTGGGAAAACTTCTAGTGTTTTCCCATTGCAAAAAATAATAGCTTTGGATTTTAACTATTTTTTTCCATGTTAGAAGTGTCCCTTCTATACCTAAACGTTTTAAAGTATTTAGCATAAGGGAGTATTTTATTTTGCCAAAGAATTTCTGTATCTAATATTATAATAATGTAATTTTAGTTGGTTTTGTTTTTAATATGGTCAATTATGTTGTTTTCCGAATGTTGAACCATTATTGCATTCCTAGAATAAATACAACTTGGGCATATGAATAATTTGTTGGGTGTTGTTGCTAAGATTTTATTAAAATCTTTTACATCAATATTGTGGTGATATATTGATCTATAGTTCTCTTTCTTTGCTTTATTCTGGGCTAGTGTTTAAGTCCTAATACATATTTGCCTCATAAATTTAGTAAAATTGTTTTCTTTTTCAATTTTCAAGAATAATTTGTATAGTATAGGTAGCATCCTTAAAAAATTGGTAGAATTTATCAATAAATGAACTGGACCAGGATTTTTGTTTTTGTTTTGGTTGTTGTTGTTATAAGATTGAGTTGTGATAAGAGCTCATGGTGAATGCACTAAATTTTTTTTCTCTAAAGCATAAGACCAGGTTCTAGCAGAAAGGGCTGAGGGAAAATTGGAGATTTGAGGAAAGATGGAAAGGTTTGAAAGAGCCACTCTGGAGGGTAGGATAATGAGCTGATAAAGGAGATGTAGGACTGACTAATTGCAATGAGATTCTAATTGAGGTTGTATGACATAAATCTGTAGTGGACTCAGTCAGAGTGGTTGCATGATTTTCTCCATCTTCATTCAGCAGTACATATATAGGAGCAAAGGCAACAAATGGTAGGAATTTTTCAATGCTGAAGTTTGGCAGGGCACAATTGGTGATATGATAAGGGGAGTGGGGACTGAAGAGGACAGTGTAGAGTTGAACCGGTTCACCAAGGGGTCAATATGGGGAAAACTAGAGAGAGTGTGAACAAAGAGCAGAGTTTTGTGAGAGAAGGAAGAGGGAGAAGTGGAAAAGACAATAGATAAGATCAAATAAAAAGGATTTTCAGAATCCTTGAAGACAGAAATAGTGCCTTTGTGGGTGATGGCAAGATATAGTGTGTGTGTGTGTGTGTGTGTGTGTGTGTGTGTGTGTGTGTGTGTGGCAAAGGTAGGGTGGAGAAGTAGGTCACAGGAAGTAAGTAGGTTGAGGAACTGAATGGTTAGTATGTTTGATAGAGTCAATATCTATGTTGAACTCCCCTATTATGAAGGCAGGGTTTAAGGAGAAGAGAAGAGTGATAAGCCAGGTCCTGAACTTGTGGAAGGAAAGAGAGTGACTTGGAGGTCTATAGACAATGGCTACCAGAATTTTGATTGAGTGGTAGATATGGATTTCATGAACCTCAAAGGAGAGGTTACTGAGTGATGGAAGTAGGGGGAATACTTGAAAGTGGCAGTAGGGAGCAAGGAATATTCTAGTTCCCCCATTCAATGAATGGGCCAAGAGGAATGAGTAAAGGTGCAGCCTGTACTGGAAAGGGTGGCCATCATCCAGCTACAGTGGCCTAGCTCCTGTTCATCATTCTTCACCCCATCTCCAGATTCTATTGCCTTTACATTCACTGTCTCCTACATCTCTAATATACTCTTCCCTCCTCACCTCTACCTCTTGGAACTCCTGGTCTCCTTCAAGATTCAGCTTAAGTAAAGCCTTTTACATAAAGTTTACCTGGTCCCTCATCTCCCCCCTCCCCAACTGCTAATGTACCCCCTTACAAAACTATCTTATACTCATTTTGTATATTTTTTGTATAGGTTTTTTATACTTCTACCTCCATTAGAATGTAAGATTCTTGGGGCGGCCAGGCAGCACAGCGAGTAAGAGCACCGGCTCCAGTGTTGAGAAGACCTGGAGATCGAATCCCGGGCTCAGACACTTAGCACCCACCCAGAAACACCTGGCTGTGTAACCTTGAGCAAGTTACTTAACCCCAATTGCTTAGGGACGGCCAGGTGGCTCAGCAAGTAAGAGCACCGGCTCCAGTGTCGGGATGACCTGGATCAAATCTGGGCTCAGATACTCAGCACCACACCCAGAAATAATAACTGGCCGTGTAACCTTGAGCAAGTTACTTAACCCCAATTGCTTTAAAAAAAAAAAAAAAGAATGTAAGATTCTTGAGAGCAGGGATTATTTCACTTTTTGAGTTTGTATCTACAAAGGTTAGCAAACTGCCTTGTACATTAACAAGAGATTCGTTTCCTAAACTTAATTAAGGCCCAAGAAGGAAGGGGGGAAACAACAGCTCCCAGGAACCCAGGGTGAACCCTTATCAGCAGAAGGTCTAGAAGCCATATTCTTCATTCCTAATTTTGAGAACCAACACTATTAGAGTCTAGGCTTCCTGAGACAGAGGGTTCTTATCCTAAGTTTCTTCAGGAAATGCTTGCCTGTAGCAGCAAGCACCCCAAGAGTCCTCAGGGTGGCTGCCAACACAGGTTCTTGGATCTGCTTTGGTAAAGGAAAGCAACTCAAAATGGGTTAACAAGCTTACTTTAATCAGTCAAATATGTATCGTTTACCTAGTTCAGGGGAAAAAGGTCAGCATCCCGAACTTCAGAATATACAGACAGAATTATCAAGACAGAGAAACAGATCAAGTAGAAAGTTTCCAAACTGTACAACCATTACATCCATACCAAATCAACATCTGAGTTTTTCAAAGCTGGGGGACTCTCAACAACGTTTTCCCAGAGTATCATCTGATCAAATCACAGAACACTTCTCAAAGTGAGCCCTAAAACAAAGCCTCAAATCAGGGTTTATATAGCCTTCTCCTGGCTCAGAGAATGCAACAACCTTCTAGACCCACTGGCCAATCAAAAAGTATCTACTGAAAAACAAGCCTCCCACCCCAGGCTCCTGGTGCACTTTAGCCTAGGGGCAGGGAAGATCTTTAAAATTTGCATTTCCATTACATTGCCCTATTTTTTGTTTTTATTTTTTATTTAGATGTTTATGAGTCCCCAGGCTTAGATGATCTCTTAGGTCCATTTAATTCCCAAAATTCAGATCTTAGGACTCTCCACAGTTTTGTTACCTCCTTGTCCTTCTACCTTAAGAAGGAGGCAGCTTTGCCAGTCTTCCTTGAGACAGATTCTACCCCATCTCCTGAAGCCTCCATCAGGGACCAGGTGATGATTTAGAAGTCTCTAGTTGTACATATCCTTTAGCAAAAAACCAGGGCACATGTGATTATTAGGAATGGCCAAGTGTGTACTTAGCTTTAGAAAAGGGTCTGAATGTGAGATCTCCAGGCAGGAGACAGTGCCAATGCTCAGTACTATCACCTGTTTCATATTGTATATAGAGTGTTCTGCTAATTCATTTCTTCCCTATTTGGTGCTATTTTACCTTATTTCTTATTTTGGCCATTTTATTTTTCTCTCTTTTTAAAAATCAGGTAGGCTAAAGCTTTATTGATTTTGTTATTCTTTTCAAAGATCTAGCTTTTTAGTTTTGCCATTTCTATGTATTTTTTATTTCCATTTTATCTATTTCTTCTCTCATTTTTCAAGATTTCCTCATGTGCTTATTTTGGGTTTCTTTATTTTCTTGTTTTTGAAATTATATACTCACTTTATTAAGCCTAAGAAATTTTTATTTGGTTAATGTATGTTTTTAGAGCTATAATTTTTCCTCTGAGTACTATGCTAGCTGTATCCCAGAAATTTTGTTATGTTATTTTTTATTGTTGCTTTCTTTTTCACCTAGTTATTGTTTCTCTGATGTGTTCTTTAGCCCAGTCATTATTCAGGACATCTTTAAGTATTTATTTTTTTTCTCACACTGCTTATCCTTCAGACAGAATTTCTGCTGGTTCCCTGGGCTTGCTCTTTCCTTTCTGTAGCTCAACATGACTGCAGTTGGACAGGCTCTCTGACAAACATGGTATCTAGCATGGGGTGGGTTGTTATGCTGCAGGATAACATGAGGTTGGGAGAAAATTATCCCTTCCCTATTCACTGCATTTTGGAAGATACTCAAGGAAAACTGGAGAAAAGCAACTCCTTCTCATGAGCCAGGTTCTTCCTCTATCACTTTTCTTAACTTCTTGAGATGATTCTGCTGAACCAGAGCTGACTTGTACTTTTTATAGACCTCAGGAGGTGTGGTTGATTGTCCAGCCAACCAATAGCTAACCATCTTGTAATTCCATCAGATTGATTGGGGAATTCTGCATGTATCCTGAAGGAGCAAAGAAGTGTTACACTTCTTTATTCTTCCTTTACAAGCTGTGAATGGTCCACTCCTAATTTTTCACTTTTATAATCTTTAATTATCTCCTAAGGTTGTAAGCTCTTTAAGCTTTTACTTCCTTTACAAACTGTGAATGCAATGGAATGGCTAGTTCCAGGAGTTGGGCAATTATCATATCTCTTCTCAAGGACCTGGCCAGGGTCCCAGGAGAGGAGCAGCCCTCAGATTCTCAGGATAATAGAAAGGTCATATTGAGTGGGCCCTTGGTTTGTATAATCTTATTCCTCACAGAGGGGCTTACCTTGCTCCTACAGGGAGTAGAAAGATACTCATTTTACAATGTAAATCAAGTTTAGGACAACTATTTATTTCCTCCCCTGGATAAATTGCTTAAAAATACAAAAGAGGCATAAATATACACAAAGACTTAAACATAAGGAGGTAACTTACAAATACTCTTATACTCTCCTGGAAGGTTGACTTAAAACTTTAAAATAATATGAAGCACTTGATGGGACTGCTGAATAGGCCCTTTACCTTGACCTTCGCTTTGTGCTGTCTTGAACAATGTTCTGAAAGTCCTTTCTAACAAGCAGGTCTGGGATTGTGCTTAGCCTCCTGCTGGTGGTAGTACTCTCTTCTAAGTACTGTAGCCCCTGAAGGAAGCACCTTCCCTGGTGCTGGGGGAGCCCAGTACCTCAACTCCTGACGTACCTATTCTTAAACAGTTCACCTCTCCTCTCCTTATCATTTTTTTTTGTGACCTGTTCATAGGAAAATAAAGACAAAGTAGAAGAGGTAGACTGGATCTAGGGCTTAAGCTCACCCAAACCATGTTCACTAGTTGTTATGTACTGGCAACCACCATTGCTCCCCAGGAGGAAGAGAGGGCAGCATAACTCCCTATCCCTGACCCCCATTACAAGATGTCCTATAAAGAGTTCCGCACCCGTTCAGGAAAAAGGAAAGAAGAGTGAGCACCAGAGTGTAAAGACACTGCTTTTAGGGTCTATTGAGTGACTCACTAGCCAATCTTCTATTTGATGATGGAATGGAGGGGAAGAATAGGAGGAGGAGGTAAGATAGAGGAAGCACAAAGATCACACCCTGGAAAGCTCTGGTTGCTCATGTCTTTTTATCACAGACATTTTTATCATCAGAAAAGAAACCAGGGTAAACATGTCACCAAAAGAGACCCAGCTTAGACAATAGTACATTTGGCGCCGGAAACCCAGCTCCAAAAACAGTCCATGGGTATTCTCTAGCCAGAGCTGATCAGTGAGGCTCCCCTGATTATACCCATTCCACTCGATATGGATATGTTGTTCTTTGAATGCAAGATCCTTGAGGACAGAAACTGTCTCATTTCTGACTTTGTATCCCCCATGCTTAATGAAGGGCTTGTTCAGGAAACTGCTTAGTGCTTTTAATCATCCCAAGCTTCTCCCTGAAACAAAGCCCTATCTTTTTTAAACAGTGTTTTTCTGACAGTTACTGCCTGAACGTCCTCAAGATTCCTAGCTTTATATTAGAAATTATGGTTTGGAGAGATAAGGGAAGACCATGGGATTAGATCAGATGATGGGAAGACCTGGTTTCTTCTCTTGTGGAGTATCTCCTTCAAGTGTGACAGATATTCCTATCAAGACAAAAATGTAAAATGCGTTATCTACAAAAATTCATACAGCATAGAGAAATGCCTTGGCTACCTTAGTTTTGGCCTATGAACTAAACCATTCCATGCCCAATGCCAAATGTGAAGCCATAGTTACATTTGCACATTGATCATGGAAAAACTCTAATAGGACTGGTCAAAATATTTTCAAATGTGGCCTGTGGAGTTGTTATTCCCTCAAAAAGTCCCCATACAACATTTCCTCTAAGTACTCCATTTACTTTTTTTCCTTTTTTTTCTTTTTTTGTTTTTATTAATTTGTTTGTTTACTTTTAGTTTACAAGATTCAATTCCACAATTCCTTGAGTTTAAAATTTTCTCTCCCTCCCACCCTTCCCCCCCCATGACAGTATACAATCAAGTACAGGATCTGAAAATACTTTCACATTAGACATTAGTCAGGTTATAAGGACACATTGTATCAGATGGGATGAAAAATGGTAAAGAGGAAACAAAACCAAACAAGAAAAAGAAAAAGATCTGGTAGTTTGCTTCAATCTGGATTCATACTCAGTTCTTTCGAGTTCTTTCTCAGGATGTAGATATCTCTCTCCATCATGAGTCTTTTGGGATTGACTTATATCACTGCATTGCTGAAAAGAGTACAGTCTATCAAAGTTGGTCATCACACATACGTTGTGTCTGTAATTGTGTACAAATTCCTCCTGGCTCTACTCTTCTCACTTGGCATCAGTTCATATAAGCCTCTCCAGGTAAATATGAAGTCCATCTGCTCCTCGTTTCTTATAGCACAATAGTATTCCATTACGTGCATATACCACAACTTGTTGAGCCATTCCCCAATTGATGGGCATCCCCTTAATTTCCAATTCCTTGCCACCACAAAAAGAGCTGCTATAAATATTTTTGTACATATGCATTTACTATTTTCAGCACAATACCAGACATTTTGTAGGTGCTCAGGCAATGATTGTCACTTATAAGGGTGATGAGAGAAATATCATGCTACATCATGCTGCAGTGATTTTGATTCATCTTAAAGCCATGATGAAACCTAGACCAAGAATGTTCAGAAGTTCTGCTGATGCTGACGTGGTAACCAGGGAGAGTTTGTGAGGTCAGTAGAATCCTATATGAATGCTTGGTGGATTATTTTCTACTACTTGGTGTAGACTAGATCAATAAAGAATGTCAGGTGAGCATATTTACTCATATCATTATCTTTGTTTTGGACTATTTCCAAATAAAGTACAGATTTGTCGATGAGAAAATGATTAAGATGACTCTAAAAACAATCTGATATTCCCCAAATTCTTCCAAATAAGACTATGTGAAGCAGAAATCCCTAGAACTACTGAAAACCCAATTGATTCTCTTATTTTCCCCTACCCCATACCTTTACAACTCACTCCCTTGGCTAGACTCATTTGGATATTGAGACTCAGGCTCAAAGCAGAAGGTGAACCACATAGCTATATTCTCCTTGTTTTAATCCTATAAATTCCAGTTATTATATTTATATATCTGTACCAAAGAAATAGTAAAGAATAACAATCATGTTGTTGGGTGGTTGAAGGGAAGGAGTAGTTAGTTACCAGTCCATCAGAACCATGGACAAATTTGAGCTAAAACTGAACTCTTTTCATAATAGAACTCACAAACTGTGAGCTTACAATTCTTTCATCTATGTTTTGGCTCTTCCCTTTACCCAGTACAACACAGGACATGGTTAAAATATATGTGGTAGGGGAGAGCTCCAGAAATGGGGGAATAGGAGACTATAGGCTGCCACTCCTGTGGTTCCAGATCCTGCCTCCCCATCCAGTCACTGAAATGTTCTTCTCTGAAGAAAAATGATATGTCTGTTGACCATATCAAAAACATTGCCACCAATCATAGACACTGATGGTATTTTTTTCTTGGAAGCAGATAGGAAGAGTCAACCTACAATCAAGTGGATTAAACCATTTATTTTCCCAGCTGTGAGAAGTGATAGTTTATTGGGCAACTCAATTGACCAGGGTCCATTCTTCCCTCCCCTTTTCCATGCTATATATCTATTTATAATTCTGTAAATAAAACAAATGTCTTGATGAAAAGTTGTGTTTAAATCAGATTTGTAAATCAAATTTTCTTTTCTCATTGATTTACATTATTCAATCCAATTCAACAAGCATTTATTAAGTACCTCCTACATGCCAATAACTTACTGGAACTGTGAATACAAAGGCAAAAATGAAACAGTCTCTATCCTCAGGAAGTTTACATTCTTTTTTTTTTTTTTTTGCCTTTTGGAGGGCAATTGGGGTTAAGTGACTTGTCCAAGGTCACACGGCTAGTTTTTTGTGTGTGGGTGTGGGTGTTACTGAGGTCAGATGCGAACTCGGGTCCTCCCAACTCTGGGGCCGGCGCTTTACTCCCTGCACCACCAGTGGCCCCAGGAAACTTACATTCTAATGGGATAATAAATGCCTGCACAGGAGTTCAGTCCAGGTCTCCTGAATCCAAGCACAGCCTTCTACTACACCTAAGGAACTGGTTCTCTTATTCCCCACCTCCACAACCCTACTCCCTTTACTAGACTCATCTAGATATTGATGGGACTTGAGCCCAAAGCAGGTTGCCTTCTGTCAGACAGAAGGTGGGCCATGTGGCTGTGGTCTCCTTGTTTTGGTCTCACAAATTCAAGAGTTATCACATTTATATAATTCATAGGCAAGAATCCCCATTGGGAGCCTTTAACATGGGTGCATGCTGCTTTTTACTTGTGCGTGTATGCATGTTCATGCAGTAAACTCCATTTTAGTTTCCTAGGGGGGAAAGGGATTGCTTGCTACAAGGAAAAGCTTATGGAACATCATGAGCTATTAGCTTCTCTATCTCATAGACTTCTTGGATGGACAGGAGCAGGTTCTAGTAGAACAATTGAATAACTTGCCTTCTACTAGAGAGATGATAAATTTAAAATGCAGAGGGAAATCTTTTCAGGCAGAATCAATATGGAAATTTGTTTTGCTATGCATATTTGTGATGTGGGTCTTCCTTCGTTCCTTCCTTCCTCCTCTCCTTTCTCCTCTCCTTGTCTTTCCTTTAGAGGTTGGGTATGGCTAGGGACAGATCATATAAAATAAATAAATACATTATTTTTTAAGAAAGGAATCTTGAAGAAGAAAAAGAAGTGTTTGAATAGTTTTGAATGTGGTTTATCTTTGTTTTGGATTGATTTTCAACTAGTAGTTCTTCTTAACAAAATCTGCCTTCTTGCCAAGAACTTGTTAATGAGTTGTTAACAAATAATTAAATGAGCTGTTAAAATAAAAAAAAAACACCTTAAGAAGCAGTAACTAGGGAGTTTTAATGTAAAAGAAAACTTTTATAAGTTCGGGAAGACTATTTTAATAGGAATAATCATACCAAATTGATTTATTTAGATTTTCTCAAAAAGCAAAGATGCACATATATTTAACACCATGACTATTTTTCAGTCTTTATCTTAGATTGATAGAGGCAGCATGTAGTAGATAGAATGAGATCTGTACCTTGGACCAAATCATGATCCTAACATTTATCAGCCATGTGACTCTAGGCAAATCATTTCACTTCCTTTGAACCCTGACTTCCTCATTTGCACAGTTGTGATAATATTGTCTGCATTATATACCTCAAACAGTTGTTCTGAGGAGGATAATTGTAAATTATAATGTGCTTTGTAAATGTGAATTATTATTTAACTAAGCATTTTTGTAAATTATTTTATTACATTTCAATCTATGGGTTTTAAAAAACAAGAAGATTAAAAAATCAAAAAAGTAAATGATAGGAATTTTAAGAGGAAGTTTTAAAATCCTCAGTAAATAAAATTGATTTATTAAAGCATATATTTAGTCAATCTGATATTTTTATTACACATTTATAGTGATACTAGTCACTCATCCAATAAATATTTATAAAGCACCTACTATGTGCCAGGTACCATGCTAAGTGTTGGTCCCTCTTTACATGCCATCAGTATGATGTTTACAAAAAATATTTTCTTCTGTAAATAGAATACTTAGGGAAAAGACATGTAAAAAAAACCAAACCTGTAAAACAATCCAGCAGAAACCCATCTACCCTGAGTATTCCTGAGAATATTTAATATTCCTAAATGCTTCTATAATCATATCATAAAAACAGTATTGAACCTTTAAGAGTCAAGGGAACAGGATTCAGCCTCAACTCTATTACCAACTTGCTTAGCACTGAGCAAATTATTTAATTTCTTTGGGCCTCAGTTTCCTTCTTGGTAAAATAAGTGAACTGGTCTAGATGATCTTTAAGAGTATAGAATTCTTTGATTCTCTAAAACTCCTCTCCTCAAAGACCTTCAATATCCCTGTTGCCTGAGGAAAACATCCAGACTCCTCCATCTAGCTTGGAAGTCCAGACCCTTCACAATTGGACCCAAGTCAACCTATGTAGCTTTACCCTTCACTACTCTTTTTACATGAACCCTCTGTTCCTACTAAATTTATCTAGTCACTATTCATTGTATTAAAGTATTGTTACTTAGTTTTATTTTTTAATTTTTCATGTTAGTTGTATGTCGAAACTATGTCCCATAGTTCATCAGTCTATAAGCATTTATTAAGCACGTACTAGGTACCAGGTACGATGCTGAGCACATAGAAATATGAAAAAGAAAAAAAGATAGTCCTTGCCTTCTACTATACCTAAGGAGTTCATAGACAGGGACCCCATTTGGGGGCCTTCCAACATGGGCATGTGCTGCTCTTTACTTGTGTGTGTATGCATGTTTACCTAGTAAACTCCATTTTCCCTGCCTGGAGGGAGGAGAATTTTTTGCTACTAAAGAAAGCCTATGTAGCATCTTTGTAGCATTTGTAGCATTTATCTCATAAGCTTCCTGGATGAACAGAAGCAGGTCTTGGTGAGTTATCCAACTCACTTCCTGGTAGAGAGGTGATAAATTAAAATGCAGAGAGAAACATATGTTTTCAGGTATGGCCAATATGGGAATTTGTTTTGCTAGCCCTGTTTATGATAAGGGTCTTCCTTCCTCTCTCTCTTTCTCTCCCTCCTTCCTTCTCCCTCCCTCCTTTCCTTTCTTCTTTCCTTTATTCATTTCTTTTTTTCTTCCTGCTTTCATTTTCTTCTTTCCTCTCCTCCTCTTTTGTCCTCTGCCCTTCCTTCCCCTTTCATTTTTTAATGGGGGAAGATAATACACAAAATGAGGCTGAAAAGGATAGGGTTATAGAGAGAAGGTACTGCTCAGTGGAGAGGGAGGGCGAATCCAAAGTAGTTGAAATAGAGAGATGGATGGCCTGGAGACCCTCTTTAAATGGAAGAAACTCTTTGATCTCCCTCCATTCAAAGGGATCCCAGGGATAGAAGGTACTGAGGTGGTGTAAGTACCAAGGCTAATTTGATCTTGCCCAATGATGACGTTCCTGTGGGCATGACAATATCCAAAGTAGTGTAGCCATTAACACAGTGCCCAGATACAAGTGGTGCTCAGTAAATGTTGGTTAATAATATTAAATTAGTTCTTTTGGGATAGAGGGGGATTTATATAGGTATTTCTTTTCTTTTTTTTGGAGGACAATTGGGGTTAAGTGACTTGTCCAAGGTCACATAGCTAGTTTTGTGTGTGTGTGTGTGTTGTGTCTGAGGCCAGATTTGAACTCAGGTCTTCCTGACTCCAGTCAGGAGTCAGGTGCTCTATTTACAGCACCACCTAGCCGCCCCTATATAGGTATTTCTATATTATATAGGTATTATAAAATTATAGGGATAAAAGAGATCCTAAAAGAACAGTTTAAATTATTTTAACTCCAAGCACATTTACTAGATATAAATGATTTTCTATCCCAAGAAATTCACCAAGTGATGATTGAGGACAGGGGAGGAAAACTAAGACCATCAGTAAAATCATAGAATGGTCAAATTAGAAGACCCCTTAGAAAACATCTAATCTGATAACCTTCCCAATATAGAAATTTCTTCTATGAGATCCCTGACTGATGGCAATTCATCTCATAGAATCTTTGTTTCTTCATCTGAAGAATAGGGATAATAATAATTATACTCTGTCTTACAGTATTGTAAGGAAAGTGCTTTGCAAACCTCAAATCACTATACAAACATGATTTGTTATTCTTTTTGTATATCTAGTCCTGACCTCTCTTCTTCCATTTCCAGTTGCCTGTTAGACACCTCCATTTGAATGTCCATACCATTATCTTGAACACAATGTGTTACTGTCTGCCCCATCCACCCCCACCTACCCCTCACATAACCTACTTTTCCTCCTAATTTCCCACATCTTTGTTCATAGTACCATCATTTTTCCCAGTCATGCAAGCTCAAAACCAGGGCATAGCCTTTGACTCCTTTCTTTCTTACTCTCAACATTCAATAAACTGCAAGTCCTGTTGAATCTAGCCCCATAACATCTCACATCTTCTCCCTCTTTCCTCTTCACTCTCACCACCACTGTCCTATTTGAGATTCTCATTACTTTCACTTAGGTTACTGTAATCCTAGAAATTCTTTCTGCCTCTTCTATATCCCACTCCAATCCATACATGAAACTACTAACAGAATAATTTTCATTGTAACTTTCAATGACTCTCCATTGCTTGTAATATAAAATAAAATTAAAGCAATTTGGTGTCATCTGGGAATTCTTTTTCTATTCAGGAGGTTTGGTCTAGGAATTTCTCAGTTTGTCCAGGAATTCCTCAATTGCTACGCCTATGCCCCAAGTCACTGCTGTTTCTCTGGCTAAATGTTTCACATTGTCTGAGGAAATGTGAGTTCTTGGAAATATCCGTGCTTTCCTGAAGGCCTCCCACTACCACATACACACTGTGGTAACAGGCTTCCTTTGAGGAGATGAGAATCTATGTGTGTCTGAAATGTACTCCTGTGTACATTTTGTAATTATTTTAAAACAATTTCCCTATCTCCTCTTGCTGGATTTTGTTAGTAATATATGGAAATACTGATGATTTATTTTATATCCTGCAACTTTTCTAAAGTTGTGTCCATTAATTTTTAGTTGACTTTCCAGAGTCAACTAAGTAAACCATCATTTCATCTGCAAAAAGTGATAATTCTCTTTACTTATGATTATTTCCTCAATATTTTATCTTATTGCTTATTGCCTCAGACAAATGGAGGCCTGGGAAAGACCTTAGCTTAAAAAGGCCAAGGTCTCCCACTGTATCCAGGGTCATCCCCAGTCGTCCTGATCTATATCTTGTCACTGGCCCCAGATGGATCCAAAGGAGAGAGTGAGGCTGGTGACTTTGCATAGCCCTTTCTCACTTAAATCCAATTCACTTGCAAGTCATGGCATCATCTTCCTGATGTCATTGGTCCTCTTCAAGAACAAAGGACAAACAACATTTTATTGCTATAGCTCACAAAATCTAGCACCATATCAAACAACAGTAGTAATAATGGACATCCTTGCTTTGTTGTTCAGTTGTTTTCATTGAGTTAGACTCTTTGTGACCTTATTTGAGATTTTCTTGGCAAAAATACTGAAATGATTTGCCATTTCCTTCTCCAGTTCATTTTACAGATGGGGTAACTGAGGCAAACAGGTCTAAGTGACTTATCCAGGGTCCTTAATTTACTCTTGATCTATTTAGAAAGGCCTTTAGTTTATCCCCTTTCCTGCTGGCTCTTGATTTTACATAGGTACTACTTACCATTTTAAAGGAAATGTACATTTATTCCTAAGCCTTTAGTAATTTTTAACAGAAATAGGTATCTTTTGTCAAAAACTTTTTCTATATTTGTTGATTAATCATATAATTTTTGTTGTTCTTATGACTAATATGGTATATTAGTTATAATTTTCCTAACGTTGAACTAATCCTGCATTCCTGGAATAAATTCAATGTCATCATAGTTTATAATCTTTTTGATATCTTGCTAAAATATATATTTTATCTAAATTTTTTTTGCACTGATACTAAGGATGTTGGTCAATACTTTTCTTCTTCTGTTTTGACTTTTCCTTGTTTAGATATCAAGACCATATTTGTATCATCAAAAGAATTTGATAGGATCTCCTTGTTTTCTATTTTTGCAATCATTTCTGTAATATTAGAATTAATTATCTTTGAATGTTTGATAGAATTCACTTGTAAATCCATTTTGTCCTGTTTTGTTTTTTCCTTTTGGAAGTTCATTAATGGCTTATTTAAATCATTTTCCTGAGATTGGGTTATACAAATACTCTGTGTCTTCTTCTTTTAATCTGGGAATTTCATATTCTTGCAAATATTCATCTATTTTTTTAAGTTATTAATTTTATTAGCATATATGTTTGGGCAAAGTAGTTTCTAACAACTTCTTTCTTATCTTCATTTGTTGTGAATGTTAATTTTAAACTATTTTGTTGTTGTTTTCTTTAGAAATCCAGGTCCTTATTTTATTAATTCATTAGGGTTCGATTAATTTATAATCTTTTCTTCAATGACCCTTTACTAAATATAATTTTTTTAATTGTGGCTAATAAAGGATATATTTAATAATCCTTCTTTCTGCATTTTTGTGGTGTTTTTATGCCATAAAACATGGTCGGTTTTTATAAAGGTACTATGCAGTATTGAAAAATATGTTCTATTCCAGTTGACTAATTGCCAGAGATCTATCATATATAACTTTTCTAAAATTCTGTTTAGATCCTTATCCTCTTTGTTTTTTCCCCCTTTACTTCTAAAAGGGGATACATTGAAGTCTCCCTCTATTATAGTTTTACTGTCTATTACTCTCTCTTATTTAGCTTTTTCTTTAGGTATTTAGAGACCATGCCATTTGGTTGCATATTGAGTAAGTATGAAAATTAACTAATTTTCTCTGGTGCCTTTCAGCATGATATGGTTTTCCTGTTTAAGCCTTTTAATTTAGTCTATTTTTTCCACTGTCTTTTCTGCATTTGTGATTGTTGCCACTGATTTTTTAAGTTCAATTAAAGCATAATAGATCCTTCTCTCTTTTTAAATTTTTTATTAATTCTATATGAATTAATTTTTTTAATGTTTTAATATTTAATAGCTTTTAATTCTACATGAATCTTTATATTTCCTGTCTTATGTTTTATGGGTAAGTTCATGCCATTCATAGTCCTAGTTTATTATTGTTAATTGTGTTTTTCTCTTCATCTTGTTCTCTTATACTTTTTTTCCTCTTTGTTCTGTGTCCTCTTTCCCAAAAAAGGGTTGTAAGAAAAAATGAATTTTCTCAGCACCAGTGTTCTGTTCTTCAGGAAACTTTTTTACTTTTCTCCATCCCTCTTTTTCCTTTACCCATATCCTAATCACAAGATTTTACTCTTTCTTTCCTTTCTTTAAAATCTACCCACTGTTATTTTTTCTTATGACCAATGCCTCCCTGAATCTACCTTTTCTCTTTTTCTCTATTCTCCTGTTTCCATGTTTTCCTTTTAAGTTGAATATATTTCTAAAACAAACACTGTGTGTGTGTGTTCTTACCTTCCTTTGACTAGTACAGATAAAAGTGAGATTCAAGTGACATCTGCAATATCCTCCTCTCCCTCCTTTCTCCTAGTTTGTATAGTCTTTTTTTACTTGTATACCACAATTATATAAGACAGGACACTCCCTCAATCCTTCTCCCTTTCTTCCTATTGAGTTACTTTTTTTTCTACTTACCTGATCAATACATAACAAAACTACTCCCAGGCACTTGTCTTATATAATTCTCTCTATCAGCCTTAGGTTTCTAAGGGGAAACTTGTATCATCTCTCTATATTATAATGTAAACCTTTAATTATTTTATAGTTTCTTCTGATTGGCCACTTGTTTTCAACTTTTTTTTTTTATATTTCTCTTCACTTCCATATTTGCTTTTCAAAGGTTTCACTCAGCTCTGTACTTTTAATCAGCAATGCTTGGAGATACTCCATTTCATTAAAGATCCTTTTTTCCCCATAGAGGATTATACTCAGTTTTGTAGCATGTTATTTTAGAATATATACCTATTATCTTTTGCCTCTTGGAAGATCATTCTCCAATCTCTCATCTTCTTTAACATTGTAGCTACCAATTGTATTGTCAATTGTAAATACCACTGTATCATCCCCACTGGGGCACCTTAGTACTTGAACTCTTTCTTTTTGACTACTTAACCGTAATTTTCTTTAATGTGGAAGCTCTGAATTTTTGCTATGACATTTCTAGAAGGTTTTGCTGTTGTTGTTCTAATGTATTTGGACAATTTTCATTCATGTTTTCTTAAAATATGATATCTAGACTTTTTTTTTGTCTTCGCTTTAAGGTAGTCCATTGCTTCTTTAATTATCTCCCTTTGAGCTGTTTTTCAGGTCATTTTTGATGTGAGATACTTTAAATTTTCTTCTATTTTTAAATCTTTGACTTTGTTTTTAATATTTCTTACTATCTCTTACAGTCATTAACTTCTCTTTGATACATTGTGTTTTTCAATTAGTCTGTTACTTGGGTAAAATTTTGTACCTCTTATATTAACCTCCCAAGTTAATTCTCCTTAAAAGTCTTTTCCCTTGATCTCTCATTTCTTTTCTAGTTTTTTCCTCTAGAGTAGCAGTATCAAACTCAAATAGAAACATCCCTGAGGGCTTTATTTGACTTAGAAAACCACAAATTAACATTATCTATGTTGTATTATATTTTTATTTATTTTGTTAAACATTTCCCAGTTACATTTTAATCTGACTGGGGCCCATATGTAGGTGTTTTATGAACTGAATGTGGAAGGTAAGTTTGACACCTCTATTTTAGAGTTATTCCCTTTTAAAAAAAATTTGTGGGGTGGCTAGGTGGTGCAGTGAATAGAGCACCAGCTCTGGAGTCAGGAGGACCTGATTTCAAATCCAACCTCAAACACTTAACACGAAAAAAACTAGTGGTGCAACCTTGGGCAAGTCACTTAACCCCAATTGCCCTCCAAAAAGCTAAAAATTAAAATTAAAATAAAATTTTAAAAATTTGTATTTTCCATATCCCTAACTACATAATACCTCTTTATCATCAGTATCTTTTCTAAAAATTTACTCATTCTTCTAGCATTACTTCCTGTATTGGGATTTTATATTAGGACCAGGATCTGCACAGTTTTGGAGGGAATGTTAGAGTCATATATGTTTGTATTCTGAATTATCTGGGGTCTTGCTATTGTGTTCTCTAAGTGCTCTTTGGGTTCCTAACATCAGGTTAAATTTGGGGTGCAATCTTACTTGCTAGTTGGAGCTTTAGTTATATAGTTTATAGCCTCAATTCCTGACATCAGCATGGCTCCAGAGGTTCAGAGTAATAGAGTTGAAGGTTCATCCTTAGTTCACAGTCTCTATCCTTGTTACTCAGCTACATCCTTCAGCCCAGGCTAAATCCTCTATTTTTTGCAGAGACCTGAGCAACAGAGTTATAAGCCCATCCCTTTGTCCTGAATACTGTCTGTGGGTTAAATCTGTGATATTAAGCTGGAAAATTGACCTATTGTCCTTTATCCTTGGATTTCCTGATCATCACTAGGTCTAGTGCTCTTCCTTGATCTTGGAGTAGTTGTGGGAAGGATATGGGCTATACTGATTCCTCCTACTTTGCTGTATCTCCCCACATATATTCTCTCTCTCTCTCTCCTTCCTAAAATCCTTTATCTTTTAAATTATCAGTTTCATTTTTCAAGTAAAGAGTATTTTTTTAGTCTGTCCCTTCCCACTAAACCCTGACCCCTCCCCCAATCTGAATGAATATTAAAAAACCCTGAAAACTAAATCTTTTGATACATAAATGCATAGTCCAGCAAAACAAATTCCAATGTGAGATATATCCTTAGTCTAGGAACAAACAATACTCATTGGAAAGCCAGGAAGGTTTTCATTACCTTTATTTTACATTTATTCTTCCTGAATAAATGGGTAGCCTCTTTCAAAAGACTACAGAGATTTAGACAAATGCTATCTTTTTATGCTGCTAGTCCTACCTGGTCCCTCCCTTCAGAACTGGGATTGGTTCTAGCTCTTCTGGGTTACAATCTTTTTTACCTGTCCACTACACATTACTCCTTCATGTGTCCCCTCCTTCCAAACATGGGCTAACATGGGTTGTATGTGTGGATAATGAGGCTCTAATTCTGTGTGGGGTGAGTCTGTTAATATGCATATGCATAAAGCTAGTTAAGCATGCATGTTAATAAAAAGTCGGTGACCATCCCTTGACCCTGGCCAGTTTGAGTTGGTTTGGCCTGGGTCCCCTTCAAAAGGAACTTACAGATTTCTTCCAGCTGTATGATTGGATAGGGTGCCCTTCCCCCCTCATCCTGTCCTCATCCTGTCTTACACATTCCTGCACGTCCTGTGTAACATCTATCTATGCAGCATCCACTAATCCTATAGAATCTGTGGAAACCAAACTATTAGCATTTCTCACACCCACATTAGCCATGTCTGAAAATATATGTCTTTCCACATTTTAAATTCATCAATTATCTGTCAAGAGGTCAGTGGTATATTTCATCTTTATTCTTTTGGACTATTGGTTCATTATTATATTGATCAGTCCTAAGACCTTAAAAGTTATTTTCCCCCAGTCTCTCTCAAGAGTTTAGCACCCAGCTCACCATCTTTTTCTCCTTCTCAACTCCTCAATGATATTAGGAGACTTTAAGATCCACACAGATTCCCCTTCAAACTCCCTACCATCCCAATTACTTACTTTACTTAAATTCTAAGACCTGTTCTTTCATTCCACATTCTAGAACCACTTGCAGGATTTGACACTGCTGACCATCCTCTCTCTCCTCCTGGATACTCTCTCTAAGTTTTTGTGACACTGCTCTATTCTGGTTCTCCTTCTACCAAAGTCTTCCTCAGTCTCATTTGCTGGATCATCATCCATTATGCCCCCTAATTAGGAGTGTTCAACACACTCCTAGGACACACTTAAGTATCCTAAGCCACCTTTACTTTCTATACTATTTCTCTTGGTAACTTCATCAGCTGTCTTAGGTTTAATATCCAAACAGATGATTCCTACATCTATATATTCAGCCCCAGTCTTTCTCCTGAACTTTTAGTCCCTCATCACCATTCATCTGTTGGACATTTCAAACTGATTGTCCCACAGAAATCTCAAACCCAACCTGTCCAAAACTGACCAAAACCTTTCGCCAAAAGAGCTATTCTCTTCTAAACTTCTCTATTTCTGGTGAAGCTTTTTGTTGTTGTTCAGCCATTTCAGTCATGTCTGACTCTTCATGGCCCCATTTGGGGTTTTCTTAGCAAAGATACTAGAGTGCTTTGCAATTTCCTTCTCCAGATCACTTTACATATGAGGAAACTGAGGCAAACAGTGACTTGCCCAGGGTTGTCTGAGGCCACATTTGAACTCGGAAAGATGAGTCTTTTTGGCTTAAGGCCTGGTACTCTATCCTCTGCTCCACCCAGCTGCCTTTGGTGAAGCTACAACTATTATCCCTTCAGTTTCCCAAAATCTTTGCCTTATACTGGACTCCTCAGTCTCCCTCACCCCACATATCCAATCAGTTGTCAAATGCTTCCATTTTTAACTTCACATTTCTTGCATCAGATCCTTTCTTAATTCAGTCCCTCATCACCTCTCACCCAGATTATTACAATAGCATCCTAATTGGTCTTCCTGGCTCAAGCCTCTCAGGATTAAATCGCAGATCTTGTTCGCAATGCCCTCTACTTCCCACTTCTACTTTCAAACATAAACACAGAGCACATCTCTAGGAAGAGACAGGAACCAGGAAAATTTCCCTTATTTGATTGGAGTTGGGGTAGGCACACCTTATAATTATGAAATACCAAAGTTGGGAAGAGAGCTCAGAATCTCACCTATATCTGAACAGGAATCCCCCCTACAATTTTTTTAAACAAGCGACCACCATTTCAGGACAAACCAAACCACCATATTAAAGGGTATTGAAATGCTGCTCAACCAACAACTATTTAACCTAAAATCAGTTACTTTCCAACATATTGAGACAGAGAAAACAGCCAAGACAAGGCATTTTATACACCAGAGGCAAGATTTGAAAATTGTTATTACTTACTAGAGTTTAACTTGTCACAAAATAAAAACTATGTGCCATGGTGAGTTTTCTGGCATTAAAATTATGTGTATTTATTTTTTAAAAAGAAATATTAAAAGTGCCTTTCATTACATACACCCCAACCCAGTCATTTGGCTATCTATTGGTCATGGCCTTCAGTAAAAAAGTTTAACAATCTAGAACTTTCCCTCACCTTTTCCTGATACACATTTTAAAGTGGACACTTCATGCCCTGCAACTAAAGAGTAGGACTCCATCTAATTATTAGAAATTGCCTAAATTATCCTCTTTCCCTTCAGATATTTATTGAGTCACAACTATGTGCAAGGTTATAATATTCTCAGTGGGTAAAAGGCTGTTTATTTTCTTAGGATATTAGTTATTTTAGGAAGTTAATGGCTAGGAAATCCAGGAGTAATTAATTATAAAACTGATCGTGTCCAATCCTTTTCCAATGTTTGTGACTGCTTTACTGGTACATTTTAAGTCCAGAATAGGACCCCCAATCCCCTTTAATATTCCTATATGGCAAGGCCATCTTCCTTTGTCTTCCCAATATTTTCACATCTTTACTCAGAAAGCCTTAGATTTCAAGCTATGTACCTATTTTGTGTTATTTTTACTTCGAAAATTGCTGTAATTTTAAAATCAGAGAGTTTCAGTCACCAGAGAGCTGCAGATCGATATCAAAGCTTTTGAAAGTGTAAAGCCTTCCTCCTGGAGGTCATAGGTTTGGAAGCAATCTACAAAAGAACCAGCAGATCCCCCTCCCGCCCCCTAACCATATATAGGCAGGGAATTTTAAATATTACTGCTGGCATATCCCTCTTTCACATCGGCAGGCAGCAGCACCACCACAAAAACAAATAAAGCAACCCTGAAAACCAAGTTTTGGTGGCTAGCTTAGAAACCCCTAGTCAGTGTTTAAAGTCACATAATGATCTTCCTTGGGAGTAAAGTCTCTGGTGCTATTCACTCTCTGGCTCAATGCTGCCAGGTATAACAATACAGGATTGTTTCAAATGGAAATTTAGTGAGCATGCTCTCTTATAGGCTCCTTTGTTGCCCTGCCTCATGGCAGCAAGCTAGAAGCTTATTCCCCAAAGGAGGTTTTTGTTAAAGGCAGGTATGCTGAAAGCCTGCTTTGTGTACCAGATTCTGATTCTGAAGCTCTCTAGGAAATGGCGATTTCCTTTCCATTGGAATTGGTGTAGCTCCTAAAGTGACCAGCATGGAGTGGGGGGTGGGAGGAAAGTGGGACAAGGGAGGAATACATAAATACTTACACATTCAACACTTTCACACGATATAATTTAATCTACCGGGAAGTTTTACCCTTGCAGCTGAAGTTTGTTTTGGGTTTTTTTGTTTGCTTGTTTTAAAATTATTCGCTGCAATGGCTATTGTTACACTCTTATGGAGGATTATTTTAGCCTGATTAGATAGAAATTTACAAATATAGTTTATGGAAATTATTTTAAAAGTGCTTAAACAGTATTGGAGATTGTGTAATTAGGTTTAATTGCCCATTATTGAATAAAATCAGTACAGTTCTAGGCATGTGTAGTAACTTTGTAGTTAGCAAGCCTGTTGCTACCAGTTTATGGGAAAGATGCTTTCCTTGGAACTCAGCAGGTGTCCTAGGTTTAATTTTAAGATTCCCGTCTCTTCCTCAGAGACCTACCGGGGGTATTAGTAGACTATAGGAACTCAGCTTTCAGAGAAGGAAAGGGAATTACTCACACTGTGATAATGCTCTCTCCACCCAGTTAAAAAGCAAAATGGTAACTTCTTTTCTTTATAAGGATCATAAATACAGTTATTTAATGGTTTCGAGTCAGTAATTTTAACTGTAATTCCAGGACTGAGAACCAAAGCTCTATACTCTTTGGCTTGTGACCCTGTGAACATCAGAATCTGAATTGTGTCTAGGTCTCCACAAAAAGAGGTAAAGGGCCTTCAAACCCTATGCAAGGACTCAAGGTAACAACATTATCAAATACAGGACAGAAATTATTTGGCCCAACAAAAAAAAATACAAGAAATCTTGTACCCAAATCATTAGAAATTTAAAACAACTCTCTCTTCTACGAATCTCCACAAGGATACTGTCTTCAAGATGTAGGGAATCACCCTGAGTGTCATTCAGGGTTGCTGAAGAGTCATGCATCCCATTGGTAAACCCTGCTTCTTCCAGGGTCAATCCAGGTGCCCCAAGCTTACAGCACTACCCTTTGGATCCAGCCTACCTTGAGGGGAAAAACAAAAGAGTTGATAGAAAATTCAACCCTATTCCCTGAAAGCTCCTTAGCTTTGGCTCCTTTGTGAACTGAGAATTCTAATACTTGGTCCATTTCCATTGATCTGCCACTACTGCTGCCAGCTTGCACTGAGGTAGTAGTTCCAAGCTTAGCCCAGAAACTCATTGTCATGCAAGAAGAATTCTTCCTCCATCCAGGAAGTTTGGTCCTAGAATTCCTCTGTTTGTCCAACACATCTTACATTAACCCACCACTACTTTTTCCACTGATGCTGTCTTACAATGTATGGCTACCAGCTCACCCCCAGAAGCCCTTTATTACTCTGCTACTGCCTCTATCAGTCCCCATCTCTGAGGCCTTAAGATTCCTTCCTGTCTCAGGGGAAGTATATTGCACGACCTCCTGGTGCGTATATTTCCTTGGAGAGAACTTGGGACCACAGACTGTACAGGAAATCTCTGTGTATACAACCAGAATCTCTCTGGCCGTCTTAGCTTTGGTTCTTCCTAGACTCCTTTTTAAAGGCCTAGTTCCAGGTACTCTGAAACTATCCATCATCTTCAGTATGGTTAGAGTGGGCCATTCCCATGGAAAGGAGGCTGGCTCTTCACATCATCCAGTTGGTCTTAAGCCTTAGCAAACCTCCCACCACAAAACTTCTGGCTCTGTCCAGGAGAGTCCAGACTGTCCCTTCTTTGAAGAAACTATAATAATATGTATTAATAAAATCTCTTTTGTTCAGCTCAAGCACCTGATTGATATTCACTGAGATTAGACCATCTATTGTACTCTCTGTCTCTCTCTGTCTCTTACTCTGTCTCTTTCTCTCTGCCAACCACAACCTCCCTTCTCAACTGCATTCAGTTCCTCAAGAATACACACAGTGAATGATATCATAGAGAAACCAGTTTCTTCTGAAAACACATGCCAACTACAGAAAGCAAACAATCTGAAAGAACTGAAGATTGAGGATATTTGTATAACAACCATAGCGATTTATGGGACATGGAAGTAGGAGCACAGGCACTAGTGGATAGACATTCAGCATTCTGCTCCACGGAGCCTCTGTAACTAAACTTAGTTCAGCTACAGGATTTTCCAGTGCCTCACTGACAATGGCAGCGGCAACAACAGGAGCAGGGTGCCAGGTGGTTGGGCTTCATTCATGCCCATCATCTCTCCCTAATTTAGCATGCACACTACCAGAAGCTCCAGTTTTCTCTTAGGTTCACTTGTTCACTTCCAACCTTAGGCAAGGTGTAAGCTTTTTGAGCCAGGGGGCCATCTCCAATCATCCTGATGTATAGCTGGCCACTGGACCCAGATGACTCCAGAAGAGAGAATGAGCCTGATGACTTTGCACAGCCCTCCCTCATTTCAATCGAATTCACTTACAAGTCATGGAATCCTTTTCCTGATGTCATGGTCCTCTTCCAGAATGAAGGACAAACAACAACAAAAAGGAGGGAGCCATCTCCTTGGTCTTGAAGCCCCTAGAAGCTTGAGCAGGCCATGAGAACTTTATGTCTTCCAGAGGACACTGATCTCCAGAGCCCATTATGCTCTTAATAGAGGAGGGAGACATAAATAGTTAAGGAAAATAAGTTAGGGCCAATAAGAAGATGTGTACTTAGTAAGTTGCATTTTAGACCTTGTCTTCTCATCTTCTAGCACTCACTGAATTCTGGTTATCCCCACATGACAGTATACACCTGGCCATCCATTCCAGTATGACCTGTATCCTAACACATACCCTTAACTCCCTGGCTCAGGTGGGGGAGTTAAAATATTATTCATTTCCTACTGCCACTTCTGTCCCTCTGCCACCATCGCTCAGCAACCTCTCATGCTTTGAAAAATCACTCTATCCAAATTTATCACCTAATCAAAATCTTACTGGCTATTTAATCTTCCAACTTACAAGACATTCTCCCTGCATTAAATGTTTTAAAATTATGAACTTCAGCACTAAAAGAAGAGCATGTCCAAACACAGCAGAACACAAAGATAAAATAAATAACACTATGAATTGCCATTTTATGATGCTTGTTTCAAAAAATATATATATAATAAATTACCCATATTACTTTCAAAACCATCTTACTTGTCTGTGTTTATGAATTTCCTCTGTTCTCTTCTATGCATTTTATTTTTTAATCTTTCATTTTATCTTATTTTTCAATTAACATGCATTGAAAAATTTGTTCCAGAGGCCTTTTTTATTTTTGGCATCACTATTGCTAGGCCTTCTTCCTCCCCCTTAACTTATCCTCCCCAATGAAAAAGTGAGAAAAAGAAAACCCTTGTAACAAAATATAGTCAAGCAAAATAAACTCACACAGTAGCCATGTTCAGAAGTGTGTATCTCCTTTTTCATCCTGTGCCCATCACTGCTCTGTCAGGAGGTGGGTAAATATTGATTATAGGTATTCCAGAGACATGGTTGGTTCTTACATTGGTTAGAGCTCTGAAGCCTTTAAAAGTTGTTTTACTTTACATGTTACTTGTATAAATTATTCTTGGTTCTGTTCCCTTCACTCTGCATCCATTCTTACTACCCAGTATCCTTCAAAATTGCCTATTTCATCATTTCACACAATGCAATAATAGTTCATTATATTGATATACCACTTTGTTTAGTCATTCCTCAGTTGTCTAAAATGCAATCCAAGACTCTCCTCTCCCCACCCCCCATTAGATTCTAGATCTTTGCTTTTTTCTCCTGTCCCTTTTTATTCCCCATTTCAGGATCAGGAAATATGTTTTGTTTGTGATGATTCCTTCTCTAGTACTGTTCTCCTCACCCACCTTCCTATCGCCACTGGTTTCCCTATTGAGTTTTATATATTTCTACATCAAACTCGTGTGTGTGTGTGTGTGTGTGTGTGTGTGTGTGTGTATTCAACTCTCCTTTGTTTCAGATAAGAATGAGGTTCATAAGGGGGGGAAGGGAGAAGAGAGGGAAGATACGAACATTAACAGGGGCAGGAATAGGATGAGGGGAAAGAAACAGATAACAATCATAACTGTAAATGTGAATGGAATGAACTCTCCTATAAAACGGAGACAGATAGCAGAATGGATTAGAAATCATAATCCTACAATATGCTGTTTACAAGAAACACATTTGAAACAGAGGGATATACACAAGGTAAAGGTAAAAGGTTGGAGTAAAATATATCATGCCTCAGCTAAAGTAAAAAAAGCAGGGGTAGCAATCCTTATCTCAGATAAAGCAAATGCAAAAATTGACCTAATTAAAAGAGATAAGGAAGGAAACTATATCCTGTTAAAAGGCACCATCGAGAATGAAGCAATATCACTACTTAACATATATGCACCAAGTGGTGTAGCATCCAAATTCCTAGAGGTGAAGGTAAAGGAATTAGAGGAAGAAATAGATAGCAAAACTATACTAGTGGGAGACCTTAATCTCCCCCTATCTGAACTTGATAAATCCAACCTCAAAATAAATAAGAAAGAAGTTAAGGAGGTGAACAGGATTTTAGAGAGGATAGGTATGATAGATCTCTGGAGAAAACTGAATGGGGATAAAAAGGAATATACTTTCTTCTCAGCAGTTCATGGCACATATTCAAAAATTGACCATGTTCTAGGGCATAAAAACCTCACAATTCTATGCAGTAAGGCAGAAATATTAAACGCATCATTCTCAGATCATGATGCAATAAAAATTATATGCAATAAAGGGCCAGGGAAAGACAGACTAAAAACTAACTGGAAATTAAACAATTTGATCCTAAAGAATGAGTGGG
This sequence comes from Petaurus breviceps papuanus, assembly GCF_028583685.1. Taxonomy (NCBI): domain Eukaryota; kingdom Metazoa; phylum Chordata; class Mammalia; order Diprotodontia; family Petauridae; genus Petaurus; species Petaurus breviceps. Next base: position 23,990,490 of record NW_027185764.1, read on the forward strand.
TCAAACAAGAAATTATAGAAACAATCAGTAATTTCATTCAAGAGAATGATAATAATGAGACAACATACCAAAATCTGTGGGATGCATTAAAGGCAGTTCTTAGGGGAAGTTTTATATCCCTGAGTGCATACGTGATTAAATTAGAGAAAAGGGAGCTCAACGAATTGGGCATGCAATTAAAAAACCTAGAAAAAGAACAAATTCAAAATCCCCAATTAAATACTAAACTAGAAATATTGAAGACTAAAGGAGAGATTAATAAAATCGAAATTAAGAAAACTATTGAACTAATAAATAAAACCAAGAGCTGGTTTTATGAAAAAAAACAACAAAATTGATAGACCTTTAGTCAATATGATAAAAAAAAAGAAAGAAGAAAACCAAATTATGAGTATCAAAAATGAAAAGGGTGAATCTACCTCCAATGAAGAGGAAATCAAAACAATAATTAGGAATTATTTTTCCCAATTGTATGCACATAAATTTGACAATCTTAGGGAAATGGATGAATATTTAGAAACATACAAGTTGCCCAGATTAACTGAAGAGGAAGTAAATTACTTAAATAATCCCATCTCAGAAAAAGAAATTGAAGAAGCCATCAGTCACCTCCCTAGGAAAAAATCTCCAGGGCCAGATGGATTCACTAGTGAATTCTATCAAAAATTTAAAGAACAATTGATTCCAATACTCTACAAATTATTTGGGAAAATTAGTGAAGAAGGAGTCCTACCAAATTCTTTTTATGACACAAATATCGTACTGATACCTAAATCAGGAAGAGATAAAACAGAGAAAGAAAATTATAGACCAATCTCCCTCATGAATATAGATGCAAAAATTCTAAATAAAATACTAGCCAAAAGACTACAGCAACTTATCTCAAGAATAATACACTTTGATCAGGTAGGATTTATTCCAGGAATGCAAGGATGGTTTAATATTAGGAAAACCATCAGTATAATTGAGCATATCAACAATAAAACTAGCAGAAACCACATGATCATCTCAATAGATGCAGAAAAGGCTTTTGACAAAATACAACATCCATTCCTATTAAAAACATTAGAAAGTATAGGAATAAATGGAGCCTTCCTTAAAATAATAGGTAGCATCTATTTAAAGCCATCAGCAAGTATTATATGCAATGGGGAGAAGCTGGAAGCATTTCCCATAAGATCAGGGGTGAAACAAGGGTGTCCACTATCACCCCTCTTATTCAATCTGGTACTAGAAATGTTAGCAGTAGCAATTAGAGAAGAAAAAGAAATCAAAGGAATCAAGTTAGGCAAAGAAGAGACCAAGCTATCACTCTTCGCAGATGATATGATGATATACTTAGAGAATCCTAGAGAATCAAGTAAAAAACTGCTTGAGACAATAAATAAATTTGGCAAAGTTGCAGGATATAAAATAAACCAACATAAATCCTTGGCATTCCTATATATTTCCAATGAAACTCAACAGCAAGAAGTAGAAAGAGAAATCCCATTTAAAGTTACTGTAGACATTATAAAATATTTGGGAATCTACCTGCCAAAACAAACCCAGGACCTGTATGATCATAACTACAAAACACTTTTCACACAAATAAAGTCAGATCTAACTAATTGGAAAAATATCAATTGCTCATGGCTGGGTCAAGCTAATATAATAAAAATGACAATTTTACCTAAATTAAATTATATATTTAGTGCCATACCAATTAATTTACCAAAAAACTACTTTATAGAGTTAGAAAAAATAGTAACAAAATTCATCTGGAAGAATAAACGGTCCAGAATATCAAGGGAATTAATGAAAAAAAAATGCTAGGGAAGGTGGACTAGCTTTACCAGATTTCAATCTGTACTATAAAGCAGCAGTCATCAAAACTACTTGGTACTGGCTTAGGAATAGAGGAGTGGATCAATGGAATAGATTAGGCACACGAGATTCAGAAGTCAATGACTACAGTAATGTATTGTTTGATAAACCCCCAGACCCTGGTTTTTGGGATAAGAACTCACTATTTGACAAAAACTGCTGGGAAAACTGGAATATAGTATGGCAGAAACTGGACATAGACCATTATCTAACACCATATACCAAAATCAAGTCTAAATGGGTTCATGATCTAGGTATAAAGGTTGATACTGTAAGCAGTCTGCTAAAACAAGGAATAGTTTACCTATCAGACTTGTGGAGAGGGAATGACTTTATGACGAAACAGGAATTAGAGAACATTATAAAATGTAAAATGGATAATTTTGACTACATGAAATTGAAAAGTTTCTGTACAAATAAAGCCAATGTAACCAAGATTAGGAGGGAGGTGGGAAATTGGGAAAGAATCTTTATAACCTATGTCTCTGACAAAGGACTCATCTCTAAAATATACAGAGAACTGAGTCAAATTTATAAGAATACAAGTCATTCCCCAATTGATAAATGGTCAAAGGATATGAACAGGAAGTTTTCAGAGAAAGAAATTAAAGCTATCTATAAGCACATGAAGAAATGCTCTAATTCACTATTGATTAGAGAAATGCAAATCAAAACAACTCTGAGGTACCACATCTCACCAGTTAGATTGGCTAAGATGACAAAACAGGAAAATGACAAATGCTGGAGAGGATGTGGGCAAATGGGAACACTAATGCATTGTTGGTGGAGTTGTGAACTGATCCAGCCTTTCTGGAAAGCAATCTGGAACTATGCCCAAAGGGCTATAAATACTTTCATACCCTTTGATCCAGCAATACCACTCCTAGGGTTATATCCCAAAGAGATCATAGAAATGGGAGAAAGACCCATACGTACAAAAATGTTTATAGCAGCTCTTTTTGTTGTGGCAAAGAATTGGAAATTAAGGGGGTATCCATCAATTGGGGAATGGCTGAACAAGTTGTGGTATATGCATGTTATGGAATATTATTGCGCTATAAGAAACGGGGAGCAGGTGGTCTTCATATTTACCTGGAGAGGCTTAAAAGAACTGATGCTGAGTGAGAAGAGTAGAACCAGGAGGAATTTGTACACAATTACAGACACAATGTATGTGTGATGACCAACTTTGATAGACTGGACTCTTCTCAACAATGCAGGGATATAAGTCAATCCCAAAAGATGCATGATGGAGAGAAAAACGTGCATCCAGAGAAAGAACTAGAAAGAACTAAATTTATATCCAGGTGGAAGCAAAATACCTGATCTTTTTCGTTCTCTTACTTGATTTTATGTCCTCTTTACCATTTTTCATTCCAGCTGGTACAATCCATCCTTATAACCTGACCATTGTATAATGTGAAAGTATTTACAGATCCTATACTTGATTATAAGATGCCATGGGGGGGGGAGGGGAAGGAGGGGGACAAAATGTGAAATTCAAGGAATTGTGGAATTGAATCCTGTAAACTAAAAGGAAACAAACAAATTAATAAATTAAAAATTGAATTAAAAAAAAAAAGAATGAGGTTCAACTGATGCTCACTTTTCCTATCCCTTCTTCCATATTTATACTTTTCTACTCATCCACTCCAATTATCAGCCGATTAATAAGCATTTATTAAGCATCTACTATGCACTAGGCACTAAGCACTTGATTATGAGAGAAAATTCTATTTTTTCCTTACTTCCTTCTATACCAGGGTAATCATTTTACCTTTCCCTCTGGTTCCTCTCTTCAAACCCTCAAAATAGAACCAATCTACCCTAGGACTTCTGTTTTCATTGAACTTTATCAATAACTTTTTTATTATTAATTCATTTATTTTTAGTTTTCACGATTCATTTCCACAAGATTTTGAGTTCCAAATTTTCTCCCCTTCTCTCCCTTCCCTCCCACCCCAAGATGGCATGCATTCTGATTAACACTTCCCCCAGTCTGCCCTCCTTTCTATCACCCCCACCCCTTATCCTCTATCCCCTTTTTTTGTAGAGCAAGATAGATTTCTAAACCCCATTGCTTGTACATCTTATTTCCCAGTTGCATGTAAAAATAATTTGTAACATTTGTTTTTAAAACTATGAATTCCAAATTCTCTCCCTTCTTCTCTCCCCACATACTCTCATTGAGAAGGCAAGCAATTCAATATAGGTTATACATGTGTAGTTAGGCAAAATACTTCCAAAATAGTCATGTTGTGAAAGACTAAGTATATTTCCCTCTACCTTATTCCACCCCCCCCCCACACTTATTCTGTTTTCTCCTTTGACCTTGTCCCTTTTCAAAAGTATTTGCTTCTGACTACTCCCTCCCCCAATCTGTCCTCCCTTCTATAATTCCCCTCTCCTTATCCCATTCCCCCTTAATTTCCTGTAGGATAAGATACCCAATTGACTGTGTATGTTATTTCCTCCTTAAGCCAAATTTGATGAGGGTAAGGTTCACTCATTCCTTCTCACCTCCCCCATCTTCCTCTCCATTGTGAAATTTTTTTCTTGGCTCTTTTATGTGAGATAATTTACCCCATTCTATCTCTTCCTTTCTCCTTTTCCCCATTCTATCCCTTCCTTTCTCCTCTCTCACCCCTTAACTTTATTTATTTAGAGAGCATCCCATCATATTCAACTCTCCCTGTGCCTTCCATCTATCTATATACATACACATACATACATGTGTGTATGTATGTGTATATATATATGTATGTGTGTATAGATAGATATATATTTCCTCCAACTACCCTAAATCTGAGAAAGCTCTCACGAGTTACAAATATTATCTTTCCATGTAGGAATTGAAACAGTTCAACTTTAATACATTCATTTTGATTTCTCTTTCCTGTTTACCTTTTCATGCTTCTCTTGTTCTTGTATTTGAAAGTCAAATTTTCTATTCAGCTCTGGTCTTTTCATCAAGAATGCTTGAAAGACATCTATTTCATTGAATATCCATTTTTGCCCTGAAATATTATACTCAGTTTTGCTGAGTAGGTGATTCTTGGTTTTAATTCAAGCTCCTTTGACCTTCAGAATATCATGTTCCAAACCCTTCCATCCCTCAATGTAGAAGCTGCTAGACCTTGTGTTATCATCATTATATTTCCACAATACTAGAATTGTTTCTTTCTGACTGCTTGCAATATTTTCTCCTTGACCTGGGAACCCTGGAATTTGGCTACAATATTCCTAGTAGTTTTGGGGGGGGGATCTCTTTCAAGAGGCGATTGGTGTATTTTTTCAATTTCTATTTTACCCTTTGGTTCTAGAATATCAGGGAAGTTTTCCTTGATAATTTCTTGAAAGTTAATGTCTAGGCTCTTTTTTTGATCATGGCCTTCAGGTAGTCTAATAATTTTGAAATTATATCTCCTGGATCTGTTTTTCAGGTCACTAGTTTTTCCAATGAGATATTTCACATTGTCTTCTATTTTTTTCATTCTTTTGGTTCTGTTTTATAATATCTTGATTTCTCATAAAGTCATTAGCTTTCATTTGCTCCAATATCATTTTTAAGGAATTTTTTTCTTCAGTGACCTTTGAACCTCTTTTTCCATTTGACCAGTTCTGCTTTTTAAGACATTCTTATCATTAACTTTTTAGACCTCTTTTGCCATTTGGGTTAGTCTATTTTTTAAGGTGTTATTTTCTTCAGTATTTTTTTGGGTCCCCTTTAGCAAGCTGTTCACACATTTTTCATGATTTTCTTGCATCACTCTCATTTCTCTTCTCAATTTTTTCTTTATTTCTCTTACTTGATTTTCAGAATCCTTTTTTTGAGCTCTTCCATGGCCTGTGACCAATTCATATTTTTCTTGGATGCAGGAGCTTTGATTTTGTTGTCTTCTTCTGGTTTTATGTTTTGATCTTGATTGTCACCAAAATAAGTTTCTGTTGTCTCAGGTTGTTTTTTTTTTTTTACATTGTTTGCTTATCTTCCCAAATACTTGACTTTCTAACTCTTTGTCAAGGTAGAACTCTGCTTCCAGTAGGGGTGGGGGTGGGATGAATGTACTGTCCCAGGCTTCTAGGGTTTTATATCAGATGCTTGATTCCTCCCGTGTCTGTGGGCCCAGAGTTTTGGAAGCAGCTGCTGCTGCTGCTGGCGCCACTTCTGATACCACTTGGGGCTAGGGCCAAACCCCAGCCAGATAGAGCTCCTCTTTCATCCAGATCCCTCAGAGTTCCCCCACTGACCTTCTATGTTGTCTTTGGCATTTGTGAGTAGAAGCATGGAAATCATCACAATTGCCAGTGATTCAGTCCCCTGTGGCCTGCTCTGGCCCTGTCTATGCTGGCATGGCCCATGCTGGACTATGCTCTGTTCCCAGTCCTTTTGGTGATAGACCCTTCCTCTTGAATTCTAGGCTGTCTTGGGTTGGAGATGTGTTTCACTCTGTCATTTTGTGGTTTCTGTAGCTCTAGAATTTGTTTGGTGTCATTTTTTACAGTTATTTGGAGGGGTTTGGGAGAGAGCTCAAGCAAGTCCCTGATCTTACTCTGCCATATTGGCTCCAACCCCTCTGCCAATAACTTTTGAAGATATGTAGCTTCTTGAAGGACACATTTATTTTTGCTTGACTAGAATGTTAGCATGCTTTCATGATATAACTCCTTCTAAATGCTCAAATTAACCTTACCTTTTGAGTGCTGCCTTGAGTCTTTGGCCCACTCTGTCAGAGCAAGGGCTGCTCCTGCTGCCCTTCAGGGTTATGTTTTTTTTTTCTCTAATGCCATCAAAGCAAGTCCCCACTGGTTATGTCCCACCACACTTTGTTAAGAGCCAGGGACTAGTACTCCAGTTTTCTTTAACTATTTGACATTGATTAACTTTTACAAAGAGATATTTGCTTCAAAGATATAGTAAGAACAACCATACAAACATTTTCCCTAATACTTTTTCCCCTCACTCTCTGAGGAGAGCAGTTTTAACTTAGCTCAGTTTATTCACAGCATTGATCCTACTAATTTCATCTCTAATGGTAGTATTTTAGCAGGATGAATCCTTGTGTCCTACCATAGATTCCTTTTGAATCCTACCATAGACTCCTTTTTCTGGGACAAAAAGGATCAAAGCATGAAACAGGAGGAAGACATCAAAGTCAGAACTCCTGCATCAAAAGCATCCAAGAAAAATATGAATTGGTTACAGGCCATGGAGGAGTTCAAGAAGGATTTCGAAAACCAAGTAAGAGAAGTGGAGGAAAAATTGGGAAGAGAAATGAGAATGATGCAAGAAAATCATGAAAAGTGAGTCAACAGCCTGCTAAAGGAGACACAAAAATACAAGAAGAAAATAACACCTTAAAATAGACTAACTCAAATTGCAAAAGAAGTTCAAAAAGCCAGTGAGAAGAAGAATGCCTTAAAAAGCTGAATTTGCCAGATGGAAAAGGAATTTCAAAAACTCACCAAAGAGAATAACTCCTTCAAAATTAAATTGGAGCAATTAGAAACCAATGACTTAATGAGAAATCAAGATACTATAAAACAGATCCAAACAAATGGAAGAATAGAAGGCAATGTGAAATATCTCACTGGAATAACCACTGACCTGGAAAATAGATCCAGGGGATATAATTTAAAAATTATTCGACTACCTGAAAGCCATGATCAAAAAAAGAGTCTACACACTATCTTTCAAGAAATTATCAAGTAAAATAACCCTGATATTCTAGAACCTGAGGGCAAAATAGAAATTGAAAGAATTCATCAATCACCTCTTGAAAAAGATCCCAAAGTATTATAGCCAAATTCCAGAGTTCTCAGGTCAAGGAGAAAATATTACAAGCAGTCAGGAAGAAACAATTTGAGTATTGTGGAAACACAAGACCTAGCAGCTTCTACACTAAGGGATCAAAGGGCTTGGAATATGATATTCCAGAGGTCAAAGGAGCTAGGACTAAAACCAAGAATCACCTACCCAGCAAAACTGAGTATAATGCTTCAGGGGAAAATATGGTCATTCAATGAAATAGAGGATTTTCAAGTATTTTTGATGAAAAAGCCAGAGCTGAAAATAAAAATTGACTTTCAAATACAAGAACCAAGAGAAGCATGAGAAGGTAAACAGAAAAAACAAATCATAAGGAACTTATTAAAGTTGAACTATTTACATTCCTACATGGAAAAAAGATAATTATAAGTCATAAGACTCTTCTCAATATGACAGTTGAAGGGAATATATGCATATATATGTATACATACATATCTGTGTATATATAGGAGGGTGTATATGTATATAAATATATATGTGTGTGGGCATATGTATGTTCATGTATACATAGACAGAGGAAACAGGATGAGTTGACTATGAAGGGATGATATCTAAAAAATAAAATTAAGAGGTGAGAGAGGAATTTATCGGAAGAAGGAGAAAGGAGGAGATAGATTAGGGTAAATTATCATATAAAAGAGGCAAGAGAAAACAGTTACAATGGAGGGGAAGAGCCAGAAGGTAAAAAGGAATGGGACAGGACAACTTTACTCTCATTGAATGTGGCTGAAGGAGGGAATAACATACACATTCAATTGGGTATTTTACCCTACAGGAAAACAGAGGGGTAGGGGATAAGAGGGGGAATGATAGAAGGGAGGGCAGATTGGGGGAGAGGGTAGTTAGAAGCAAACACTTTTGAAAAGGGACAGGGTCAAAGCAGAAAATAGAATAAGTGAGGGGTGGGATAGGATGGAGGGAAATATAGTTAAGTCTTTCACAATATACCTACTATGGAAATGTTTTGTGTAACTACACACGCATAACCTACATTGAATTTCTTATCTTCCCAGTGGGGGTGGATGAGGAGGGAGGAAGGGAAAAAAATCTGGAACTTAAAGTTTTAAAAACAAATGTGTATTTAAAAACTTGGTTTTCTTCTTTGTTTTTACACACAACTGGGAAATAAGATAAATAGGCACAGAAATCCATCTTGCCTTACTAGAAAGTTGGGGGGGGGATGGGGGAGGATATAAGAGAGAACAGATTGGGGAAAGGGGTATTCAGTAGGCTAGCTATTTTGGGATGGGGTAGGAGAAAGAGGGGGAGAAAAATTTGTAACTCAAAATCTTGTGGAAATGAATGCTGAAAACAAAAAATAAATAAATAAATTGGGGGAAAAAAGCAGCAATCTATCCAGGCCTGCCTATCTGATCCCCTCCCCCCCCAAAAAAATTATGTATACATACATACATACATATATAGAACAATATTTTATTTTTTCACCAATTAGATGTAAAAACAATTTTTAACTTTCATTTTAAAAAAGTTTTGAGTTCCAAATTTTCTTTCTTCTTCCTCTCCTTCATTGAGTATACATATATGCATGGATACTGCAATATACATTGCAGTCTTGCAAAACATATTTCCATATTAGTCATATCATGAAAGAAAACACAGACCAAAAAACAAACCTCAAGAGAAATAAAGCAAAAAAAAAAAAATTAGGCTTCTATCTGTATTCAGACCCCCACTAGTTCTTTTTTTTTTTTTTGCTTTTTGGAAGGCAATTGGGGTTAAGTGACTTGCCCAAGGTCACATGGCTAGTTTTTTGTGTTAAGTGTATGAGGCCAGATTTGAACTCAGGTCCTCCTGACTCCAGGGCCGGTGCTCTATTCACTGTACCACCTAGCCGCCGCCCCCCTCCTCCCCCCCTAGTTCTTTTTCTGAAGGTGGACAGTACTTTCCATCCTAAATCCTTTGGAATTGTCTCACATCATTGTGTGACTGAGAATAGATAAGTTATTCACAGTTGATCATCATACAATATTGCTGCTACTGTGTCCAATGTTCTCCTGGTTTTGCTTACTTCACTTTGCATCAATTCATTAAGTCTTTTCAGGTTTTCCTGAGAGCACCCTGCTCATCACTTTTTATTACACAATAGTCTTCCATCATGGGGGCAGCTAGGTGGTGCAATGAATAGAGCACCGACCCTGGAGTCAGGAAGACCTGAGTTCAAATCTGGCCTCAGACACTTGACACATTTACTATCTGTGTGACCTTGGGCAAATCACTTAACCCCAATTGCCCTGCCTTCCCTCCTCCAAAAAAATAGTATTCCATCACAACCATATACCACAACTTGCTCAACCATTCCCCAATTGATGGACATCTCTTCAGTTTCTAATTCTTTGCCACCACAGAAAGAGCTGCTATAAATATTTTTGTACGTATGAGTCCTTTTCCTTTTTGTTTTTTAATCTCTTTGGGATACAGACCTTGTAGTAGTATTTCTGGGTCAAAGGGCATCAATGGTTTTCTAACCCTTTGGATATAGTTCAAAATTGTTTTCCAAAATGGTTGAATCAGTTCACTACTCCACCAACACTACATTAGTGTCTCAATTTTCCGACATATCTCCCAACATTTGTCATTTTTCTTTTCTGTCATATTAGCTAATCTGATAGTTTGAAGTGGCACCTCAGAGTTGCTTTAATTTGAATTTCTTTAATCAACAGTGACTTAGAACATTTTTTCTTTTTTTAATTATTATTTAATTTTTTTGGTCTTTATTAATTTGTTTACTTTTAGTTTACAAGATTCAGTTCCACATTCCCTTGAGTTTCACATTTTCTTCCTCTCCCCCACCCCCAAGGTGGCATGCAATCAAATATAGGATCTGCAAATACTTTCACATTAGACTTAGTTAGGTTGTGAAGAAGGATTGTAACTGATGGGATGAACAATGGGAAAGAAGCAAAACCAAGCAAGAAAAAGAGAGAAGGTGGTTTGCTTCAGTCTGCATTCAAACTCTGTTCTCTCTAGTTCTTTCTCTGAATGTAGACATCTTTTTTCCATCATGAGTCTTCTGGAGTTGTCTTATAGCCTTGCATTGCTGAGAGGAGTCCAGTCTATCAAAGTTGGTCATTTACCGTTATGTCTGTAATTGTGTACAGATTTCTCCCGGTTCTGCTCTTCTCACTCAGCATCAGCTTATATGTCTCTCCAGGTAAATGTGAAGTCCGTCTGCTCCTCATTTCTTATAGCACAATAATACTCCATTACATTCATATACCACAACTTGTTTATCCATTTCCTAATTGATGGGCATCCCCTTAATTTCCAGTTCTTTGCCACTACAAAAAGAGCTGCTAAAAATATTTTTGTACTTACAGGTCTTCCTCCCACTTCTGTGATCTCTTTGGGATACAACCCTAGAAGTGGTATTGCTGGGTCAAAGGGTCTGCAATTATTTATAGCCCTTTGGGCATATTTCCAGATTGCTCTCCACAATGGTTGAATCAGTTCACAACTCCACCAACAATGCATCAGTGTTCCAATTTTCCCACATCTTCTGCAGCATTTGTCATTTTTCTGTTTTGTCATCTTAGCCAATCTGACTGGTGAGATGTGGTACCTCAGAGTTGTTTTGATTTGCATTTCTCTAATCAATAGTGATTTAGAGCATTTTTTCATATGCTTATAGATATTTTTAATTTCTTCTTTTGAAAACTGCCTGTTCATATCCTTTGACCATTTATCAATTGGGGAATGACTTGTATTCTTATAGATTTGACTCAACAGAGCATTTTTTTCATATGACTATAAATAACTTCAATTACTTCATCTGAAAACTACTTGTTCATATCCTTTGACCATTTATCAATTGGGAAATACCCTTGCATAAACTTGAGAAGCTATGATGTTCTTAGGGTCCCCCTGTAGGGATATAAAATCTTAAACAAGGTAAGGGTAGAGGGAAGACACTAGAGCACTAGGAGATTTAATTTTTGTTTCACTTTCTGCATGTTTTTATTCCTTGACCTTTAGCAATGTATTGTTTGTTTCAAAGAGGAAGCTACATGTTACAGTGGATCAGGAGTCAGGAAGACCTGAGTTCAAATTCATATTCAGACTTACCAGCCATGCAAGTAATCTGGGCAAGCCACTTAACCTCTGTCTCAGTTTCTTTACCTATAAAATACTAGGTCACTGTGAGGATCAAATAAGGTAATATTTATAAAGTGCTGGCACACAGTAGGCATTTGATAAATTCTTGTCTTCTACCCTTAATGTCTCTGTATCTAAGATTGAAGGATTAAGTTATTCAGTGGAGCCTGTTAAAATGGGCTCCAGTTTGGATGCTTTTCTAATATTTTAAATTTTTTTTCTTGTAATTGCCAAAGTAACAATGGGCACATATACTAATCCAGTGTTTCTTTATGGGTCCATGCAAGAATGAAAGTCATTTTACAGTAACTAATTCTCTGAATTTTTTTATGATTGAATTAGATAATAGTTTAAATGTGATTTGAGCATCCTGAGATGTCTATGTAGTGAGTGTGGAAAGGGGAAGTTTCTGCAGTGCAGCTAGCTCCTCTTTGGGACCCAGGATCTCCCAACCATTCAGACTCACCAGACTGCCTCCAAAACCTGACACATTCATGTCAGTGTTGCTGTTTTGTCACCTTTGCCTGGGATAAGGAAATGCAAAATAGAAAAGGCAGAGAGGGGCCCCAAAGCTCAGCATTTTTTTCTAGCTGCCAAATGGGAGGGAGTGGAGAAAGCCATTTTTCCCAACCCCTCACAAGAAGTCCCATAGTTAACATGATGATTCCAGGAGAGCTGAAGAGTTACAGAGGGTAGAACCACTTCCTTTTTAAGATCCACTGAATGAGCCACTTCTCTTGACTTAGTGACCAGCACTATCTGCTGGAGCTTGGATGTGCTCCCTACAAAATGGACAACTAAGAGTTTGCTGTGTTATTCCCAAAGTTCCCATTTTTTCAGATGAAGAAACCTTGTGTTTCTCTAGAAATGGTGAGGTCAACTCAGCCCACCCTCCGCAGGATGGCCCCTCTACGCCCATCCACACACACATTCCATTATAGGTGCCATATAAGTACAAAACACGTTAACTATATTGTGCAATGTTATGCTTAATATGATACTTATGGAGTAGTTACATTTTTCAAGAGCTAGCTAATGTTGATGGTATAAAAAATATAGGGAATTATCACTTGATTGAAAGCACCTTGGTGCACAGGGAATTGCAAATAATGAGAATAATGTTTATGACGATTTATTTGTATAAAGGAAGGATTCCCCTCCTCACTTCAGTTGCCATCTCCAGGCCCAAAATATAATCACAAGGTATTAATGAGGTATTTAACTGTAAAAGGCCCTTCTATTCCCTGAGCCTTTGTGAAGAGCAAATGCCTTTCTGATCAAGAAATGAATTAGCTGAGCAAATGAATTGGCCAAACTCTTTGGAAGCTATCTGTGGCTAAATCTTGAATAAATCTCAGGAGTTTGAGAGTGGAACAAGTTGGGAGTTGGGAGGAGAGGTGGGAGTGGGGTAGGATGCAATGTAACTTCTGACGGGAGCTTCTGGACCATTTGGAGACAGTGCATTCATTAGGAAGTGGGGACCCTCTGCATAGACAGAAATACAGGGAAAGGTTACCCAAGGGAGGAAATTGCTTCTCTTCAGGTAGTCTCCCCTACTTGATAATATGAAATTATGTTCAACAAATATTGATTGAGTACCTACATACTCAAGAGGCAGTGTGACCTAATGGATAAGTATTGAGGTTTGGAATTAGGGAGACCTGGGTTCAAGAGTTGCCTCAGACACCAGCTGAATGATAATGAGTCTTTTATTTAACCCTTTTAGCCTCAGTTCCTGGTAAAATGGGGTTAATATTTGTAGTATTTACCTCACAGAGTTATTGTGAGGCCCAAATGAGATTATGTAAAGTATTTTGCAAAGTTTAAAACAGTATACAAATGCCAGTTATTATTGCTTTGGGCTTGGCCTGTGTTAAGCTGCTATGAGAGAGAAAAAACTATGAAGTACAATGTTTGCTATTCAGAAGCAGAAAATTTAGTTGTAAACATAAGAGAAGAGGCAGTATGGTGTAGGGGGAAGGATTTGGAGGCAGAGACCTGGGTTCAAATCTCACCTCTGTTACTTTCATTTAACCTCTCTGGGGCTTTGTAAAATAAGAAGGCTAAATGAATCAATCCCCAAAGTCCCTTCTGCCTCTATATCTGTGATCCCCAAAGACAGAAGCCTGTTAGTAGCAGTAGGCCTGATGCCGGTACCCTGTTATTTCAATGAGGCACTTGGTAAGTAATCAAACTGATTTTAAAAGGTTTATTTACCCATAACATAACAAGGATATGCAGGTAGTATACAGTGGCCCTGTTTATAAAGTGTCCTCTGGTCAGCACAGCAGAAAGGCTTGACCCTATCCCACATACTGAGACCTTTTATGTGGCCCTAAGTGACCAGAGGAAGCCCTCTGTCAATACTGGCCAAGGACAACAGAATACTGCATCAAGGAGGGTGGTGGGTCCTTAGCTCTCTCTACTTTCCCATCTGGTCCCTGTCTTTGTCACCTTTTCCTAACCCCTGTGGGTGGTACAGGGAGGGAGAAGCCCTAACAGACATTGTTCTAGTCATAAAGTTTATGACTAAAATAGGAATCTGGAAGGCTATTTTTTTTTTAAGAAAAGGACAGAAAAAAGGAGGAGGGGGCAGTAACATATATTAAGAAGATGAATTTGTTTTATAACTGATGCATTTGTCATGTAAAATTAAAGACATTATTGTTTCTGTTTTAATGCCATAATAGATAATAAACTCTTCAGGTCTTATGGAAGTTTATCTAACTCTCCCCTAACACCTAGTACCCCAGTATTCTGCAGACAGTAGATATTTAACTATGTTTGTAAATTGAATTATTGAATAAATGAGATAAGGTGGGAAAGGGAGTTAGAGTCAGACATTGTATAGGATGTTGAGGAGTTTCAGAATTAGGTCACTACAGTTCCTGTTTCAAAATTATTTAAGGTTTTAGATTCTGAATGAAAAGCCCAGCACCAAACTCCCAGCCAAGGTTCTTTGGGGGCAAGTGCTAAAAGGTGATATTTCCATTTATACCTATGGTTTACAAAAACACAAGTTTCATAAGTCTTTGATAGCCACATCCTGAAACAATGGTGTCAAACTCAAATAAAAGCAGATACCTGCAGATTCCATATTGATTTAGAAAATCACAAAATAACATTATCTCAGTTGCATTATATTTTTGTTGATTTTGTTATTTTCTATGTTACATGTTAATCTGGTTTGGGGCCACACATAAGTTTTTTTTTAATTATTTATTTATTTGCTTTTCGGAGGGGCATTTGGGGTTAAGTGACTTGCCCAAGGTCATACAGCTAGTAAGTGTTAAGTGTCTGAGGCCACATTTGAACTCAGGTCCTTCTGACTCCAGAGCTGGTGCTCTATTTACTGCGCCACCTAGCTGCCCCTCACACATAAGTTTTGACACCTGTTTCCTAGAAGACTATAAGGTTTGGATGTTTACCTTAGTCCGTTTCTCCACATGAGTTTGTTTTTTAATAAGTGTTATATATTTACCTATGTATTTTTAAAGTATTTATTATCTCTCCTCCTCCTCTCCCCAGTTGGAAAATTTTAAAAAGAAAGATGAAATATGTAAAATCCAACAAAACAAACTCCCACATTAGCCATATCCAAAAATGTATATCTTATTTTCAGTTTAAGTCCATTCTGTCTCTGGCAGCATGTAGGTTTCATATTTCATTTTGAGCCCTCTAGACTTATGGTTTTTCATAGCATTGACCAGAATTCTAAAATTTTTCAAAGATGTGTTTCTCTATAATGTCATTGTGTAAATCATTTTTCTCTGCACAAGTCCACAGAGGTCTTACTCTGAAATCTTCCCATTTTATCATTTTTAGGGTACAATGATATACCATTACATTCATATACCACAATTTAGTCATTCCCCAATAAGTGGGTACCCCATTAGTTTCCAGTTTTTGGCTACTACAAAAAGAGTTGATATTAGTATTTTTGTACATATAAATCTTTTTCCTCTTTTATCCCTTTAGAGTATAGACCTGGTAGTGTTACAGCTAGATCAGAGTGAATGCAGTTTAATACTTTTGGGGGCACAGTTCCAAACTGCTTTCACAATGACTGGACCAATTCACAGCTCCAGCAACATTATACAAGTGGGCCTGTTTTCCCCCTTGTTGTTGCTGTTCAGTTGTGACAGACCCTTTGTGAACCTATGGACCATAGCACACCAGGCCCTTCTATCCTCCACTGTCTCTCAAAGTCTGTTCAAGTTAATGTTTGTTGCTTCTGTTAACACTATCCATCTCATCCTCTGCTGTCCCCTTTTTCCTTAATCTTTCCCAACATCAGGGTCTTTTCCAGCGAGTCTTGTCATCTCATCATATGGCCAAGAGCTTCAGCTTCAGTATTTGACCTTCCAGTTAATATCCTGAATACAAGTATTGACCAATTTTTTCTCCTTGCTGTCCAAGGGACTCTCAAAAGTCTTCTCTAGTGCCACAATTCAAAGGCATTGATTCTGTGGTGCTCAGCTTTCCTTATAGTCTAACTCTCACAGCCATACATTGGTACTAGAAAAACCACAGCTTTGATTATAAGGACCTTTGTCAACAAGGTGATGTCTCTGCTTTTTAGTATGCTGTTCATATTTGCCAAAGCTTTCCTACCAAGGAACAAACATCTTTTAGTTTCATGACTGCAGTTACTATTGCTGGTTATCCTGGAGCCTGAGAATATAAAATCTGACACTGCTTTCATTTCTTTTCCCTCTATTTGCCAGGAAGTGATGGGAGCAGTTGCCAAGATCTTATGGTTTGGGTTTTTTTTTTGTTTTTAATGTTAAACTTCAAACCATCTTTTACATTCTCCTCTTTTACCCTCATCAAGAGGCTTAAGTCTTTTTCACTTTCTGCCACCAGAGCAGTATCATCTGCAAATCTTAGATATTCAACCTTATTTCCAGCTTTTGATTTATGCAGCTTGAGATTTTACATGATGTACTGTACATATAAGTTAAATAAATAAGGTAACAATATACAGCCTTGTTGTATTCTTTTCCCAGTCTTAAACCAATTAGTTGTTCCATGTTCCATTCCAACTGTTGCTTCTTGGCCTGCACACAGGTTCCTCAGGAGATAAGTAAGATGATGTGGTACTCCTATCTCTTTGAGGATTTGCCACATTTTGTTGTGATTCATACTACATGAAAGTCAGAGGCTTTCATGTAGCAATGAAGCAGAATTAGATGTTTTTCTGGAACTCCCTTGCTTTCTCCCTAATCCAGCAAATGTTGGCAATTTTGTCGCTAGTTCCTCTGCCTCTTTGAAAATCAGCTGCTCTTCTGGTAATTCTTGGTTCACGTATTGCTGAAGCCCAGTTTACAGAATCTTAAGCATAACCTTTCTGGCATATGAAATGAGTGCAGTTGTTCAGTAATTCAAACATTCCTTGGCATTGCCCTTCTTTAGGATTTGGAAGTAAACTGATCTTTTCCAATTAAGTGGCCACGGTTGAGTTTTCCACATTTTCTGATATACTGAGTGCAGTACTTAAACAGCATTATCTTTTAGGATTACCAATAGCAGCTATAATTGTCACCTTATTGTTAGCAATGCTTCCTAAGACCCACTTCCTTTTCCAGTATGTCTGGTTCTAGATCAGTAGCCACACCATTGTGGTTATTGGTGATGTTAATGTTGCAGTTTAACCCAGGGATGCTATGAATTGTTGTGGTGGGGGCTCTAACCACCGAAAAACTGTTGGGGTTTCATGATGTCTTGTGGTAAAATTGTCTCAAAAAATTCAGAGTCAGACCACCTCTAATCCAAGTATAGGCATTTATTGAGATGGACACCTCTCATGAAGTGGGCTAAGCTCCAAAAGGAACCAGAAACTTTAGAGGAAGAAGGATTTTTATTCAGTAAAGATGGAATTATGTATCAAAAATTTAAACAGAATAGAGAAATATCATTAATATTAAAAAGGCAGGAGGCGTTTGTTAAGGGATTAGGTAATGGAGGAGGGGTCCCATATATGGTTCAGTGGTTAAACATTCTGGTCATTCTGCCCTCCAAATGGTTAGCTATTGTGGCCCTGACTGGTTAAGATAGATAGTTAGGTATTGTGGTCCTGTTTTGGGCTAGATAGATGATGTGATTGTGACTGAATATAAGAACACACCTGTTTCTGTGGGAATGGGTCTGGGGGCAGTGACCAGGTAGAGACAGTGACTGGGATCCCATCATGGGATCATGGACATACTTCCTGTTTCTGTGGGAACTAAGAGTTCAGGGACACACCTGTTATTCCAGCAAGCAGTGAGGCATACATGAAGAAGTTAGGACAATGGGGGGGGGGGGGGAAACGACACTAAGTAGGTACAGTGGGCCTGCTATTCAATCGGCTGCACCCATAATGAAGTTAGAATATTGGGGCTTGGGACAGCTTTATTAAGATTCCATCATTAAGATATTTCTTTTAGAGTGAGAGTGTGTGTGTGTGTTCTTGCCACCTCATCTTAATCTCTTTTGCTTCTGTTAGAATCCTTACAATTTTTGTCTTTCATCATGCTGTTTTTCTTGGAGGTCTGTCTTTCCCATTCTATTGTTTCCCCCAGCCCCAAGTATTTGATATTTTCCTTTTTTTAATCTTTATAAATCTGATTGAGTGGGAGGAGAAACCTCAGAGTTGTTTTAATTTGTATTTTTCTAATTGCTAATTATCTGGAGCATTTTTTGTTCATTTGTTGACAGCATGGATCTCTTCCTTCAAAAATTACTAGTTCTGGAGCGGCTAGGTGGTGCAGTGAATAGAGCACCGGCCCTGGAGTCAGGAGGACCTGAGTTCAAATCCAGCCTCAGACACTTAACACAAATAGCCATATGACCTTGGGCAACTCACTTAACACCGACTGCCCTACCTTCCCCCCTCAAAACAAAACAAAACAAACCTACTAGTTCATATGCTTTGGCCATTCATTTAGTGGGGAGTGGTACTTAGTCTTAGAAATTTGAATCAGTTACTTATATATCTTAGATATAAGACCTTTATCAGGGAAACTTTCTGCAAAGATTTTCTTCCCAGTTACCAGTTTCCTTTCAAATTTTAATCTAATTAAATTAGATTTGTTTGTACAAAGCCTTTCCAAATTTATATAATCAAAATTGTTGATTTAATTTTTGGTTTACCTTTCTCTCACTTGTTTAGACATGAACTCTTCCCTTCTCTTTAAGGTAATTTCTTCCATGCTCTTCTAATTTGCTTATGATATCATCATTTATGTCTGTATCAGGTATCCGTCCACACAGGATTTTTGAGTATGTCTGTCTCTATATGTTTATATAACTTTCTATAGGTTTATTCTTTATCTACTTGTGTCCTTGACTTTCTTTTTGTCTTTCCCATTTTTTCTGTATTTCTCTGTATCTGTGTATAGCTTTATATTTGTCTTCACTCAACTCTCCTTCACTCTTTACTCCCTTTATTTCTCTCCTTTCACTGCTCTTACTATAGAATTTAAGTAGTTTAAGTTATTCATTCATTCTTTGTACAGACTTATGAATTCATGGGTATGAATTTCTTTTCCCTATCATTTCTGTCCCCTTAATTAAATTCCCTGATTGCCATTAGTATTTAGGTGAAAACCTGGAGTTCACACTTACCAAATGGAGCTAGGTGCTGAGGGTATAAATAAAATTCTGTCTGCTGATAATCCTTGTGGCTTTACCTTTGCTATAGGAGAACTGATTCTCCGTGGTTACGACAGTCTGAGGTGATCCTGACCTTCACTGAATTCATATTCCCTTCAATTTTCTTTGATTCTACAACCCTAAAACTTTTTGAGACAATTGTGACTTCTTCAAGAGTTCATCAAAGGTGAGTTGGTTACAGGGAATAGGAGATAGAAGTATTATAACGTCTTGCTACAACTGTTCACTCCAAACAGTGTGATATTCTCCAGGTAAACTGGATGTTTCACTGATCAATTTCTGATCTGGTGGGATTTTTTTCATCTTTAAGTCCCCAGAACTTATCTGAGGTCCTTGCACACAAAGGAGGCTTAAATGTTGTTGGATTGAATCCATGTTCAGACTTGAGGCTAGTTGTGATTTTATAGGCACAGCTATAGCAGGCTCTTATTTTCACCAGAACTTCGAGGAATGAGGCAATAGAAGAATGAACAAATTTTAAAACTCAAATTGGTCTAGTTACATACAAAACAAAACAAAAAAACCACAAGTTGGAATTAATAGTCTTTAATAAAAGTATATGTTAAAGGGGTAATTTCTTTTTAAATTTCAGTAGACCCTAGAAGGACCCTCAAAGGTCCTCTTGTCCAACTCTCATCTTTTTTGGAGAAAACTCAGGCTTCTGAGAAGAGAGTGACTTGTCCAAGGTTATACACATAATGAATAGCAGAGTGGGGATTAAAATCTAAGTTCTCTGGTTCTAAATCCAACATTCTTTTGACTCTTAACCATTTACCTTTCAAAATCACTTTCCATGCTCTCTACTTCCCCAAGTGAAGCCCTAGGTCAATATTATCTTATTTCCTAGCCAGAGGCAAGGTATTTTTTGTCATTAAATCTGAGAAAAACAGAATTTGCAAAATATTGTTACTGGAATATTTTACAAAGGAGTTAAAACACATTATAATAAATTCTGGCAATATTTCACTCTAAGTATATGTAATAAAAGAGCAGTTTTGATAAATTACAGCTAAGACTCTTTGGACTTGGGGCAAACAGAAAGTACAGTTGTTTTTTTTTGGAGGGCAATTGGGGTTAAGTAACTTGCCCAAGGTCACATGGCTAGTTTGTGTGTTTGTGTGTGTGTGTGTGTATGCTAAGTGTCTGAGGCCAGATCCGAACTCAGGTCCTTCTGACTCCAGGGCTGGCACTCTACTCACTGTGCCACCTAGCCGCCCCTGAAGGTACAGTTTTTATAAGTAATGGCAGAAGAGTTTTGTTTTCTCCGTTTACTGTAGTACACTTTGCATAAAAAAAAATGATAACTTTTAAAATAGTTTTTTTTTCTGGGGTTCCTTGAAATGAAATTTCAACAAGGGATTTGAAGATTTGGTTTTTGAAGATTATGTGCAAAATTTACTTGCTGCCTAAAGAGGAATAATGGACTTCTACCTTGTCATAGCCATTCATTCACAACATTGATTATCATTTATAAAATTCTTCCAGAGGGATTTTAACAACTTTTTCTATTGCCTGAGAGTTCAGTGAGTCTCAGAAATAAATTCATAGGTTCATAGAACTCTTTTTGGAGATAAATTCAGATGAGCTGTTTCTTTTGGTCTCTGTTATTGACCTGTAAGTGAAAAAGATTGTCTTTTGTGACTTTTGACAGTGAACTAAATGCTAAGCTGAATTATTCTGTTTTCCTAGGTGATTAAAAAAAGTGAAAACAATCTAATGACTTTAACTCTAGTTGAGGCAACTAGATGGTGCAGTGCTCTGGGCCTGTACTCAGAAGACCTGAGTTCACATTCATCCTCAGACTAGCTTATGCCGCCCTGTGCAAGCCATTTAACCTTTGCTCAAACTGTAAAATTGGAATTACAGCACCTACCTCCCAGGGTTGTTGTAAGAATAAAATGAGACATTTGTAAAACACAGGACAGTGCCATAAAAGTAGTCCCTTCCCTTCTCTCCATTTATCCCTTTTACGTGTTTATTATTTTTACTTCCTCCTTGATTCTGGCTGAGGGCAGCAGGTAGTTAGCCAAGAGATTAGATAGGAATGCAGGTAGAATATCAAACACTTCTACTAAGAACTAGGAGAATTCTTCACTGGTTGAGAGTGATTTTAGGCTATAGTACCCAGATGAACTAATTCTAATTCAAAGGGGACCTTCTTGGGGCTAGAGACTACACTACTGAAGCCCATATGAGAAGATCCCTTGGTGGATAGTGAAACTAGTCCTGGGGAACCATAAATCAATTTAGATTAGGCTAACTAGCACGAGTCTACTTATACACATTTCTAATTAACTTTATCCTGATTGGTCTATTATTTCTGAATTTTTTTTCTACTTTTGCTTGCAAGTAAGTAACCCTGCCTTTAAACCAGATGGTTCAATGTTAAGTCACAAAAAATGCTGGAGAAGGAAACCTTGTCCAATCTAAAAACATTTATTGAGCACCTACTATATAGGCACTGTGTTGAATGCCAAAGGATACAATTAATAAAAATAGACAATCTCTGCCCTCAAGGAGCTTACATTCTAAAGGGGGAGACAAATACAAAAGGAGGCAGGAGTGGGAGAATGGGTTGGGGTGGGGGGAACCCATGTGGAGGCATTTTGTTTTGTAGAACTGAAACCAGGCCAAGCAGCAGACGCACTGAGCTGAAGTCCAGTTTCTGCTCCTTATAAAGGAAGGCATTGAGAGTTTGTTCTTCTCCCCTCTAGTCCTCCAATCTGAGGGGAGAGGAGCCTCAGGGGGGTAGGGTCAATCAGGGCTTAAATTAGAAGCTTGGTGGTGAGTTTAGAAATAATAAGCTTATCCTGGGAGGGGCATTTTTGTTTCTTTGAATTTAAACTAGGCAGGGCAGTAGATTCAGAGTATAGACTAGGTAGATCTGGGTGGGAAAGGCAGTCAAAGATTAAGAAGGAGCACCAGTTAATCCTAGGTCCACGTGGCTCCACTATCTGACAGAGAGAGTCAAGCTAGGGTGTTTTGAGAAGTTTAGAAATCAGGAGACACCAGTCAAGGTCCTCAATTCCTCTCAAGGATAGTACTTAGGGAGGCAGAAGCAGTTCAGCCAAATTAGATCCTTTCCTTGGTGTCACAGAATCATACAATTTTAGAGCTGGGAAGAAACTTGGAGATCATCTTATTTAGCTCTATTTCACACATTAGGAAAAAGGCACAAATAGGTTGATTTGTTCAAAGTCACTAGTTAGTAAAGGGAGAGAGACCAGACTAGAATCCAGGTTTCCTAACTCTCAGCTCTATATTGTTTCCATTACTTAATAATAGCATCCCTTTAATGTCTATCAAATGTTTTCTTTGAAAGAACCCCATGAGATTAATTTATTAAATAGGAGGTGGTATGAATTGGCACAGACGTTATGTACATAAATGCACATGGTATGGTAAAGATAGTGAATTACCCACTTTGGCTTTTTTTTCCTTTTTTGCTAACCTTATATATAGCTAATCTGGTAATGTCTGATTTTGTTAATCAGAGTTTGCAATAAGGGGTTGCTTTAACCACTGTTACAGATGTGGTAGCTGATAGCAAACAATATAGATTGTCCTCTGTTGATATTGTGTATTATTCATTCATTCATCCAAAAGACATAAAATCTTCGGTTGCCTCAGCTTCCTGGCTTCTCAACAGTGCCATAAAAGCATTTGCAATTGTACTAAGAATAGAGCAAAAAATACCTCCTCTTTGCACCATAATGAAGAAAATTAACTTCTGGAAAAGGATCACTAGACTTTAGGATTCTTTCAGGAAAAAAAAAATCAGAAATGCAAAAGCAAACCCTTAGTGATGATTACCTCTGGGATAGTAATCATGTCTACATGACAGACAAAAATGACAAAAAAGTTAAGGCACAGAATTGACTTTTCTTTGTATGTATAGGAGTCACTGACTTGCAATACCTAAATCCCAGATGCCCCCTATGCAGTATGTAAAGAGATCATCTCTTTCAAAATAACCTGTCCTGGGTTTGATTGTATTGAAGGAAATTTTCCTGCCAAACCACTCTTTTTTTTTTAAAGCCGTCATGTGATTTGCCCAAATGGTTTTATTTAGATTTTAAGGTGATGTCTCTACTTGGATGGATATACTTTGAAATGTATGTCTTGTGGAAGTACTGTAGATTGTTGTGATTTGTCCTTCCTTCTTGAAAGCCATGACTATGACATCAGGGAGATGATGACATGACTTGCAATTGACTTTGAGTGAGGGAGGTTCTGTGCAGTCACCAGCCTCACTTGCTGCTGCAGTCATCTGGGTCCAGTGGCCAAATATCTATCAGGATGACAGTCCTGGAATGAAGTCCTTCCCTTCAGGATTATCTCCTGTTGACTCCTGCATGCCTGCAGTCCTAGTCTGAGATACCCTCTCCACCTTTAGTCTCATACACACCAATCCCTCAAGCCCCTCAGAATGTTCCTTTTGCCAGTTATTTTGCTGTAAATATGAGGATACCAGAAGAATGAGGAGAGATTGTAGAATCCAACAAAAATATTCTAGATCAAATTTCAATTTAGGAATGTGCCCTCTGAGGCAGAGGGTTCTCTGCTATTCTATGGCTAATCAAGGAATAACTTATAGATGCATGAGGGGCAAATTTTTTTCATTTTCTATTTGTTAGCATCTGTCACCTAAAAGTAAATACATCATTGACGTCATTTTCATTTACTTTAATTCTTTAGGTGAGATGAATTGAATTTTTTCAATTTTTAAGACCTGTATTTTCAGTAATTTGTTTTTCATGTGTTTACATATTTCACCTTACAAAGAATCTATCATTTGCCATTCCATCAACTCCTAATTTTGCTTGCCTCATAAAATCTAGCGGGCTATGTATAAGTTCCAAAGGCTGAAGACTGATTCCATGTATTTCAAGTCTGCTTTTATTCCCCAAAGATTTTTTTTTCATTTTTCAAATGCTTTATTAACTTCTGATTTACATCACTCATTTCCATCAGATTTTGAGTTAGAAATTTTCTCCCTGTTATTCCCCTATCCACCACCACACAATAGCAGTCCCACAGGATTCCCCTCCTCCAATCTGCTCTCTCCCATACCCCCCTTCAACTTTTCCAGTAGGGCAGGTGGATCTCTATGCCCAAGTACCTGTATAACTTATTTCCCAATTACATGTAAAATAGTATTAGTAATAGTATATATATATATATATATATATATATATATATAAAACATTTGATTTTAAAACTTTGAATTCCAGATTCATTTCCTTCCTTCCTTGTCACCCATCCTTAGTGGGAAGATAAGTAATTCAGTATAGGTTGTACATGTGTAGCTATTGCAAAACATTACCATAGTAGATATATTGTAAAAAACCCCTTCCCCCCCTACTCTCTTGTAGGGTGAGATACCCTATTTAGTGTGTATGTCATTCCCTCCCTGAGCCAAATTCAATGAGAATAAGGTTGACCCATTCCCTTTTGCCTTCCTATTCTTCCCCTCCATTGTAACCATTTTCCCTTGCCTCTTCTATATGATAGTTTACCCCATTCTGTCTCTCCCCATCTCCTCTCATTATTTTCCTCTCTTACCTTTTGATTTCACCTTTTAAGTATCATCCCTTCCTATTAAATTGGTCCTGTGCCTTCTATCTATGTATACCTGTAAACATATATACACGCATTCACATATGTATTCATTTGCCCATATGCCCTCTGATATAGACACATATATATGTATATATGTGTATATATATCTATCTGTATATATATATTTCTATTCCCTTCAACTATTTTCATACTGAGAAAAGTTTCATTGGTTACAATTATAATTTTTCCATATAGGAATGTAAGTAGTTCAACTTTGATAAGTTCCTTATGATTTCTTTTCCCTGTTTACCTTCTCATGCTTCTCTTGCTTCTTGTATCTGAATGTCAAATTTTCTACTCATCTCTGGTTTTTTAAGCAAGAATGCTTGAAAGTCCTCAATTGAACTGAATGACCATATATTCCCCTGAAACATGATACTCAGTTTTGCTTGGGTAGGTGATTCTTGGTTTTAATCCCAGCTCCTTTGACCTCCGGAACATCACATTCCAAGCCTTTCAATCCCTCAGTGTAGAAGCTGCCAGATCCTGGGTTACCCTGATTGTGTTTCCACAATATTCACATTGTTTCTTCCTGGCTGCTTGTAATATTCTCTCCTTAATCTGGGAATTCCAGAATTTGGCTATAATATTCCTAGGAGTTTTCTTTTGGGGATCTTTTTCAGGAGGTGATCAGTGGATTCTTTCAACCTCTATTTTGCCTTCTGGTTCTAAAACATTGGGGCAGTTTTCCTTGAGAATTTCTTGGAGAATGATTGCTAGGTTCCTTCTTTGATCATGGATTTCAGGTAGTCCAATAATTTTTAAATTATCTCTCCTGGATCTATTTTTCAGGTCAGTGGTTTTTCCAATGAGATATTTCACAATGCCTTCTATTCTTTCATTTGTTTGGATCTGTTTAACAGCATCTTAATTTCTCATAAAGTTATTAGCTTCTATTTGCTCCAATCTAATTCTGAAGGAATGATTTTCCTCAGTGAGCTTTTGAGATTCTTTTTCCATCTGGGAAATTCGGCGCTTTTTTGGCCTTGCATTCTTCTCCTCATTGCCTTTTTGAGCCTCTTTTGCCATTTGAGTTAGTCTGTTTTTTTAAGGTGTTATTTTCCTCAGTCAGGCTGTTTACTCTCATTTCATAATTTTCTTGCATTGTTCTCATTTCTCTTCCCATTTTTTCCTCCACTTCTCTTATCTGCTTCTTAAGGTCCTCTATGACCTGTAATCAGCTCATATTTTTCTTAGAAGCTTTTGGTACAGGAGTTCTGATTTCACTATCTTCCTCCTGTTCCATGCTTTGATCCTTTTTGTCACCAAAATAGGAGTCTAATGTTGGATTGCTCTGCTTGGTTTGCTTCCTTTGCCTCGTCATGTCATCACGCAGTCACTTGACCCCTGGGCTTTTACCACAGTAGGACTCTGCCATCAGACAGGGGAGCTTTGTTCCAAATGCTGGGGTTTTCTCAGCTGCCTGAGGTATTAGTTGGGTGCCCTTTCTGAAGCCTCCACATACTGTGGCAAGCTGGTCACATACCCCAGGACCTCTAGCCTAGACTACAATCCAGATCCAAGCAGGTTAAAGCAGGAGTGATTACCCCTCAGACTGGTTGCTTGGTCCCCCCCACACTCTACAGGCCAGGAGCTGAAGCTTCCACGTGGTGGGGGCTGCACTGCCGCAGCCCTCAGTGGCTTCTTGCCCAGTGGGGCAAAAGCCAACACACTCCCAACTACTGGTCCCAAAGTCCACACTGCACCGACCTCTCACTTTGTCCTTAGCATCTATGTGTTGATAATTCTGGAAATGGCCACAGCTGCTGCTGATCTGGAGTCCCTCCAGCTGGTGGCTGGTCAGGCCCGCCCTGGGGCTAAAACCTCTGGCTTGCTGGCAGCTGGGCTCAGCTCCCAGAGCACTGTGCTGCCCGATTCTTGCTGGCCTGCCGGGCTGTCCTCAGCAGGAGGTTAGCTTCTCTGTGTCATTTTGTGGGTTCTGTAGCTCCAAAGTTTGTTTAGAGTCCCTTTTTACATGAATTGGAGGTGATCAGGGCCGGAGACACACTGGAGGCCCTGTTTCCACTCCACCATCTTGACTCCGCCCCTCCAAAATGATCCCAGATATCCCCCAAAGATTTTAAACTATCTTGCACATCAGCACAACATACAATGCACATAAAGGCCTCAACTTTGCAGAAATCTTAGTTTTGTATATAGCCAGTGAACTAAGTAACTTTCTTTTGGTGCTCTCTATGAGAGCCAAGAATCACTCTTAAATTTTGTTCTTGTCTTTTCATAACTGATATTAGCTTAGAATATATCCTCAAGGAATATAATGCCAGAATTATCTTGAATATAAAAATTATAGAATTTTGGAGGAAAATAAAATTTTCCTCCTCCCTGTTATTTCCTTAGATTGAAATGCAAAGTATAAGTTGGGGGCATTTGTGAACCATCACAGAATGAATCTTTATGCCAAATGCAAAGATTCATTTGTCCTACTGTATTATTATTATTATTTTTTTAAGCAATTGTGGTTAAGTAACTTGCTCAAGGTTACACGGCCAGTTATTATTTCTGGGTGTGGTGCTGAGTATCTGAGCCCGGATTTGATCCAGGTCATCCTGACACTGGAGCTGGTGCTCAATAAACTATTTTCTTTTTTCTTTTTTTAAGCAATCGGGGTTAAGTAACTTGCTTAAGGTTACATGCTCAGTTATGTCTGGGTGTGGTGCTGAGTGTCTGAGTCTGGGATTTGATCTCCAGGTCATCCCAACACTGGAGCCGGTGCTCTTACTCGCAGAGCCACTTGGCTGCCCCTTGTCCTACTGTATTATTAACACACACAGAGGAACATAAATCAACAGAATGGCCCGAACAGACTACCTAATCTGCTAGGTGTAGGAAAGGCAGAGAAAACAATGTGCAACTCAGAAAAATCAATTATTGACTTTATCCTGAAAAGTAAAATACTTAAATTGTTTTCTTTGGTTTAACACACAGCTGTAGCTAGAGGGGAAATAAAGTAGACGTACAAAGTCTAGTTAAGGATCAGTATATGAACACATGGTATTCATGAGACTATTTCTTTCAAAACACCTCCTTTGGGGTGTATTGATTATCTGGCAGACCATGGCCTAGTGGTGAAAGAACTCCTTCTACCAATGCCAACAGACAACTTATTGTCTTATAGAGAATTGTCTAGACTAGAGGATCAAGAAATAAAATGACTTGCCGAGTTTTACACAGTTTCCAGAAAGGTGGCATTTGAACACAGGTCCTGCTGTCTTCAAGGCTAGCTCTCTCTCCACTATGCCACATTATCTCTCGTCAATGTCATACACAGACTAGGTGAAACAGGAATCCACATCATAGATTCACAAGAAGCACAGACACCCTCCCACTTCCTTCTCATTAGCCCTTAGTAAACATGACAGGAAGATCCTCTCCTCATTCCTCTGTGATATTCTAAGAGCGCTGTTACTGCATAAGCTACTTGAGCACTCTAATGAGGTTCAGACTGCCTACCGCAGAGCGACATTGTCGATGGAAAGTGAAATGGAATGTAAAATCAGAATGAAAATGGTGTCCATTCAATTGGGAAACGTTGGCAAGCTACACAAACCTCAGATGAATATTAAAAAGTCAAAAGAGGAAGCCTGAAAGATGGGAAGATTCTTTGTAGTGTTCAGACACAACAACAGGCACTTTTCAGATTGCCTGTAGGGGTTGGCTTTATAAAACCCTTTTCATTCTGTATTTAATCATCTGAGAAAGCCATTCAGAAAAGGCAAATAATATTTTGTAGAGTTCCAATCCCACAGCTGTTCTGCACATGTAATACTCCTGGAAGTCAGTGAAAATGAAGTGCAGTGTTGATGAGTTATAAACTTTGAAATGTTCAAAACTTCGATTTCTTACCTAGGGTGGAGGGGGAAAGACTGGTGATGACCTCAAAGTTGGGGACCAAATTGGGGGCAAATCCCCCTCTTTGGGATTCCTTAAGTTTAATTCAAGTGCTTCAATGCAGAACTCTAAGTAGGCCACTAGAGGGCCTTTGAAACCCAATACAAAAGCATTGTCTCCCCCAAACTTCAAACACATATACAGCACAGCACAGGTCCTGGCTAGATGTACATTTAATCTTCTTCATTTTGCCTTGTCAAATCTGTGGCTGTAGCACAGCAGGTCAGAAACATGTCTCCAGAGGCTAATCTCCCTAGTTCTGTAGTCACAGCACAAAAAACAAACATAAATAATAGATGAATGAATGAATGAATGAATGAATTTGCAGCAGAGGTGCGTCTGTCTGTTCAGAGTATCTTCAGTTTCTCCAAGATACTGCCTAGGAATTGCTTCTTCTAATTTTGCTGAAGGTCTGTTTAATGGAGAATCCTGAGACAAATTCCTGAAGAAATCTACTGAGATTTGTAAGGGTTTTGTGGGTTCCCTAATCCAGACTGAAAGAGCTCTCTTCAATATCTATTTGTAAACTGTATATATCTTTTGAAAGATTAGGTGAAACTGAAAATAAAAAAAAGTCTTGCCTTTTCTTATGAGAAAAGAAATGTCAGCTCTACAGAGCTACTGAGAGGGGAGTCATGAATGAGTATTGGTGTTGGAGCTGTAAGACCCTGGTACTAGTACTAACTCTGCTATTTAGTAGCTATGTGACCTTTGGCAAGTTACTTCTCTGAGATTCAGTTTTATTATCTGTAAAAGAAATAATAATAATAATACCTCTATTACCTATCTCCTAGTCAATGTGAGGAAAGTGCTTTTATGAACCTTAAAGTTCATATACAATATATAACTTTAAACTCTTCTTCCTAACGTGACTAGATTTCTCAAATTGTCTCCTTTTTAAAGCTTTGGTTTTTAAAGACTTGCACTTGTGGACAGCAACCAGGAAATGTCCTGGCAAAAAGCCCAGAGCTAAGTTTAGAAGGATTAGTTAGTAGACAAACTATTCATTGTAATAAATTTTCAAACATAAACTAAGCTAGTAATATGAGAATTCGTTGAGAAAAAGCAGCTTAATTCAAGGCCCTTTTCCTCTTCCCCAAACTGTCCTCTCTTCCTAACTTCCCCATTCCTATTGGGAGCTGACTCACCCTCAACCCTCCCGCTTTCTCACTCCTCATATTTAATCCGTTGCCATAATATATATCACATTTGTTGCCTTCTCTCCATTCATATGGCCACCACCCTAGTTCAAGCTCTCATCTCTCATCATCTGGACTAGTGAAATAGCTTCCTAATTGGTCTCCCTGCATATACTCCCTCCCACCTGCAATTTGTCCTCTGCAGCTACCAAACTGACATTCCTTTATTTTATTTTCTAATTTATTATTTATTAGCAATCTTTCAAAAAAAAATTTGAGTTCCTTATTCTCTACTTTCCTCCAGTCCCTCCCCCACTTGCTGGGAAGAAAAGCAATATTATATCAGTTATACATGTAAAATTATGTAAAACATATTTTCGTATTAGCCATGTCACCAAAAAAAAAATAAAGTGAAGAAATTATGCTTCAATTTGCACTCAGTATTCATCACTTCTCTCTCTGGAGATGTATAGCCTTTTTTATCATGGATACTTCAGAACTGTCTTGGATCATGATATTCCTTTTTTTCCTCTTAATAGTATTCCCCCCCCCCCAATTACATGTAAAGATAGTTTTCAACATTCATTTTTGTAAGATTTTGAGTTCCAAATTTTTCTCCCTCCCTCCCCTCCGTTCTCTCAAAGATAGCACGCAATCTGATATGTACAATCATGTTAAACATATAAATTGATATTCCTTTTAAAAAATTTGTTATGAACTTGACAAATTGAAAATTTTTCATATACAAAAAGAGAATTGTATAGAAGCAATAAATTTCTTGCATGTAGTTTTTTTAAAGTACATATTAAATTTAATATATTAGTTCCAACATTGCCCAGGTTATTTGTGTCCCCTTCTGGACTTACTTTTGTTTTGTGTATCTATAAAAAAAACTTTTCATTTTTTGCTCACAAATTGATATTTCTAAAGAACAAGTCTGAGCATGTCATTTTTTTTGCCCAAGAAGCTCCAGTGGCTCCCTCCTGCTTCAAGGATACAATATTAAACTTTTCCACTTAGATTTTAATGCCCTTTACAACCATCTCTAGCCTACCTTTCCAGGCTTTACTGAATATTACCAGTTCTGGCCTACTGACTGCTCCTCATAGAAAATGTTTGCTCTCCCATCTCCAGTTGTAACAGTAATGGAATATAAAAATCCCCTTGTATTGGCTTGGTTTTTGGTGTTAAAACCCAGAGTTTATTAATCCCACTTGTGGGATGGACTTGTTGACCGTGAAAAGAGAGGGCTGGACTGGGAGGAGCTGGTGAGTAAAATTTGGAGAGACACAAGATAGAGGCAGAAGAACTTTTTGGAAGCAGCACCCTTTTGGAGGCAGAGAGAGACTGAGAGGATTGCTGAGGGCCACTTTGAATTGCCCAGGACTTTGAGAGCTGCCAAGGACTGAGGAGACATGGCTGTTATGCTGGTACTTTGTTTTGATGTTGTTTTGCCAGATTTGCCCACTGGTGAAAGGCAGTCCTGTTGTTGCAGAAGTTTGGGAATCTTGCTGTTGGTTCAGAGCTCCTAAGACTATTCTGCAGACAGAGAGTGAATACTGTCCACTGGTGAAGGACAGTCCTGTTGTTGCAGAAGTCTTAAAACCTTGCTATTGGTTTAGAAGCCCTGAAGAAGGATTTTCTTGTTGTATGTTTACAGAAATCCTGGAAGGGGGTTTTGCTAATGTTTTCAGGGGTCCTAGGACTGTTCTGCAGACAGAGAATGAATTAATGAAGAGACTGGCAATGTATCTTGTGGCCTTGCTAAGCTTTGTCTCCCCAGGAACAAAGATTGCTGAGAACTTGCCTCCTGTCAAGATGAAGAAAAGACCTCCATATAGGTATTAAGTGCTGTGCTTAAACTTGATGTAACTCTGGGGTAGATTCAATTGTGATCCAGGGGTGGGGAACTTTTGACCTTTTTGTGTTCTATGGTTGAACAAATGAATGTACTGTACTTATGTTTGGAAACTAATCTCCATTTGAGAAGAGGGGCTTTGTGATGGACTAAATGAAGGTATAGCCTAGGGGTGGAGTAGTATTTAGAACAGGCACTTTTGTAAGTGATTAAATGTATGTAATGTCCTGGGGTGGGGCAGTACTTGATTAAATCAGGTAGTACTTGGAGATTATTGAATGACAATTAGTAAATGCTGTATTTTGAATGATGTCATATTTTGATCTTCTCTGTTCTTAATTTTTCACTGAATAAAATGGAGAGCACCTATGCTGGTATTTTGAA
Organism: Petaurus breviceps papuanus; assembly: GCF_028583685.1. Taxonomy (NCBI): domain Eukaryota; kingdom Metazoa; phylum Chordata; class Mammalia; order Diprotodontia; family Petauridae; genus Petaurus; species Petaurus breviceps. Next base: position 24,022,867 of record NW_027185764.1, read on the forward strand.
CCTTGGGAAGTTGCCTTTGCTTGGCATTACATTACACCAGTCCCCTTCACAAACTGTCTCTTGTACTTGGAATTCATCTCCCCCCACCTTCTCCTTGTAGAGTCCCTCAATTCCCTCAAAACTCGGCCCAAGTGCCAACCCTTAGAGGAAGGCTGCTGTGATCCCAGCAGTTGATAGCACCCCTGAAATTTCAGATCTTTGTTGTTGTTACTTTCTTATTTTCAGTCATGTCCTACTCTTTATGACCCCATTTGAGGTTTTCTTGGCAAAAATATTGGAGTGGTTTGCCATTGCCTTCTCCAGTTCATTTTACAGATGAGGAAATTGAGGCAAACAGACTTAAAGGACTTGCCCAGGGTCACTGAGCTAGGCCACATTTGAACTCAAATCTTCCAGACTCCAGACTCTATCCATTGCACCAAAACTTCATAACTACTTTATATATATTTTGAGTTTACTTTTCTGTGTTTGTGTTGTTTCCCCTTAATAGAATATAACTCCCTTGAAGGCAGGGGCGGTTTTGTTTTTGTCTTTGTATTCCTGTCCCAACCTAGAATAGTGCCAGGGGATACAGTTATCACTTAATAAATGTTTGTTGAATTAATTAATGGAGTTGACCAAAAGGGAAAGAAAATACTTCAGCTTTTCCAGCTTCCACTCACTTTGTGGTGGGTAACATTTAAAATACTTCACAGTTGAGGATTTTCTGTTGTATTCTCCGTTAGGGACCATGTCAGCCTTAACTGTAACCTGCTCATTATATTTTAAGTTTCTTGGAAGAAAGGAACTGAATTATGTCACTAGTACCCACAACAGTTGTACATTGCACACAGTAGATATGCTTAATATATTCACACTCCAGGCCAAGTGTCCCTGATTTTGTCTTTCTCCAAGCATTCTTGAATTTAGGCTGCAAATGTACTCCATTTCTTTTCTCTTTGGGTTGAGATCCTTCTCCCCTGTCAGGGCCCTGATTGGGTACCACCTCCTTCTTGAAGCCTTCTCTTACCTCCCCAGCTGACAGGGATATTGACCCTCCATGAATTTCTTAAAGCACTTAGACTAGAAGTGCATTTTGCATTTAACACATCTTGCCTTAAGGACATGTATTTGCTTGCATGTTTTATAGTTTAGATTAAATTGTAAGTACCTATAGGATAAGGACTCTGTTTTCATTTTTTTTATATTCCCAGCACCTGGCTTTAATTTCTGCAAATAACGTAGGCTCTTAATGAATTGAATTCTGCTGTTGTCTTCTTAGATTGCATAGGAGGGTGTGGATAATGATATAGATGAAGGAAAAGGCAGTGTGGTATGATGTTAATGAGGGCTAGACTAGAAGACAAAATACCTATGTTCCAGGACCAGTCACTAACTAGCTATGTGACCTTGGATGAGAAACTTAAACCTCTCTGGGCCGGTTTCTTTATCTATAATAAACTGGATCCATAAATTGATAAGAATTTATTCAGTTGATTTTGTGTTTGGTACTGCCCTAGGTGCTCAGGATACAAAGAATGAAATAATCCCAGTCTTTAATAGTACTAACATTTTTATGAACTTATGAATTTATGAACTTATGAATTTATGAACTTATGAATTTACAAGAATATCCTACCTCAGTTTAACAAGTATGATGAATAACTTTTGATTCCTACATTCTACTTCCCATGCCGGGGTTTTATTTTGTTTTGGGGTTTTTTTGGTCTTTTTGGAGGGGGGGAAGGCAGGGTAATTGGGGTTAAGTGACTTGCCCAAGGTCACACAGCTAGTAAGTGTTAAGTGTCTGAGGCCCCATTTGAACTCAGGTCCTCCTGACTCCAGCTCTATCCACTGATCTACCTAGCTGCCCCCTCCCATGCTCTCTTTTAGCCAAGTAAAGGTGGCTTCATATTAATGAAACGTCTGTGCTCATTGCACAGTACTATTAGGAATGTGCCACTACACTTTCTACTCAAGTTTTCGAAATAAAACAAGGAAAAACCATAATAGGTGGTGCCATTTGGCTCAAGAAATTTGGACTTTTGTGGAGAGAATGGGGTTTTTATTTGATTCACATTGTGGAATTAGTTTCATATCCCATCTCTGCTTCACCCATCAGTTTGCTTTATAGTAGAATTCAATTCAGAATAACAGGATCTCAAAGTTAGAAAGGTCTTGGAGGTGGCCATCTAGCCCAACTATACATTTGAACAAGAATCCCTCCTCCAATGTCCTTGATGAGTGGTTATCTGGCCACCAATAGAAGACTCCAGAGTAGAAAGACTGAGTGTAGGGACAGTACTCATTAATATTCCATTATTATTAATGGTATATATAATTAGTATTAACATTGCTCCCCAAAGTGGCCAATTCCACTTTTGTACACCTCTATTTGTTGAGTTTTAATTTTACATTTTTGTTAACAGCATTTCTACTGGAATGGAAGTAAAGAGAGCGCTAGGCTAAGTACTCAAAAGACCTGGGTTATCCAGCTTCTTCCAGGTTTGTTAAACATTTATTAAGGCTCAACTGGGTAAAAAAAAAAAAGCACTGTGCTAAGCCTGGGGAAACATAGAGAAGAAACATTCCCTGCCCCTAAGGAGCTAACTGGGAAATACAAACAGATAAGTGTAATTCAGGATGTTCAGAGGAGGGAGGAAACAGTAACAAATGAGGTAATTAGGGGAGGCGCCTTAGCTAAACTTTGAAGGAAATGGATTCTGAGAGATAAGAGGTCTGGAGGAAGAGTCTTCCTGGGGCCTACATCAGAAGTGGTGTAGCAATGGGGTGGGTAAGCCCCTGCAGACTGCATAGTAACTAAAATAACCACAAGTTACAATTATCTGTATTTTATTGTATTCTTGTAATGTTGTTAAATACAGTATTGCCCAACTGCATTTTAATCTGGTTCAGTTCACACTGGGGAGTGTTGAGGCCAAGCATTTGACCACCTCTGGCCTATAAATTGCATCATACAGAGGCAGAAGAGGGCATGCCAGGTTTAAAGAACAGCTAGTAGTCCAGCTTGGCTAGAATGTAGGATGTGTAAAGGAGTATAATGTGAAAAAATGGCTGAAGATGTAGTTCGGAGTAAGACTGTGGAGGGTCTTATGTACAGGGCTTCTTAACCTTTTTTTGTGTCATGGACCTCTTTGGTGGTCTGGTGAAACCTATGGACTCTTCTTGGAATATCAAAAAATATATACATATATGTGTGTGTGTGTGTGTGTGTGTATATATATACATATATATATATATAAACATAATTAAAGGAAATACTATCTATCAGTTAAGAAGTTAGTGAAAAAAATTTTTTTTCCCACTCAAGTTCATGGATCCCCTGAAACTCATTCACAGATTGTTGGGTCTGTGTGAGGGCAACAAGAGAACACTGAAAGACTTTGAACAGGAAGGTGACATGGCTAGATCTGTGGATTTTGTCATCTATGTGGAAGAGTGATTAGGGAGGGGGAGAGAATGGAGGCAGGTTCTTAAGAGTAAATAATTCAGGTGAGACATGATGCTGCCTGAAGGAAGGTGGGTGTGGTGTGAGTAGAGAGAAGGTGGCAGAAAGGAGTGAGAGTAGTGGAGGGAGAAGTAAATGACTGTAGGTGGGTAGGGGGGAAGAGGGAATCCAGTTCAAGATTAAATTGAGGTAATGAACCTGTGTGAAACCAGGAGATGGTATCCCCCTCAACAACAAACAGGTTTTGAAGGAGGAGTCCATTAAGAGAAATTTAAATATACAAAATCTAGCATCAGTGCAATTTGAGAGAGGTATTTCTTCATCCTCCCCTATCATCTCATAAAATATTGATCGGACTTAGGTGAGTGACACTGGCCTAATAAATGAGCAGTTACTTTGTGCCAAGCACTGTGGTTAGTGCTGGAATAACTAATTAAGGCACTCCAAAATCCAATTTCTCGTCGTGGGGGGGCATTCATCCTCTTTAACATGCAACTTGATTTACAGCTACCAGGCAACATGCTTCATGCTCTTTCCTCTACTGAGAAGAGGAAGATTCCATATGGGAAAGACTACATTGGAATCAGGGGAACTGGCTCCTTAATTCATTTGAAGTTGACCCTGGGCAAGTCACTTACTCTCTAAGCCTTATTTTCTTAGCCTTTAAAATGAGAATAGCAATATTGATATTAACATTAATTATAATTAGTTAATAATAGTCATGCAAATAAAATTTTTTATTATTAGACCTGCCTCAGAGTTGCAAACCTTAAAACACTACTGAAATGTGAGTAATTATTGTAGGTGTGAGATTTCCTGTGATTCATCTAAATCACATGAGATAACAATTGTAAAACAATGCTTCTATTTCCATAGGTATTTCTGTATTCCATGTGTATTGATTTCAAGGTGATGTCAATGAATCCGCTAGTTTTTGAAGTATATAGTTTTAAAATCACCATTTCTCAAATTCTTCATGACTTTGAGGAATTTTTCCAAGGGATAAACCTTTGCAAACAGATAGGACTTACTGGGGAATGGCTCAGAAGGGTGTAAAATGTAGGCATCTGATTAGATACACCAGGAGTTTTTAACCTCAGATCCTCAATCCATAGATTTCACGGAGTCTGTGAATTTGAATGGGGGGAGGAACCCCCAAACATCCTACATCTTTATTTTCATTAACCTCAAAATGAAATTTAGCATTTCTTCAAATTGTTTTGAGAAGGGGAGCATGGTTTTTTACCAAATGGTTCCCAAGACACGCATAAAAAGTCTTAAGAACTCCTGAACTCCACTATTTCCACGGAATCTCCCGATTCCCAAATATTTCATAGGTCTTTGACACACTACACAGAAAATAATTTTTCTTCAAACAAAACTTTGATGGCGCAAAATATATTCCTAAATGGTTTTTCAAAGAAGCCTTCAGCCAGAAAAAATGACCAGTACTTGGTCAGCTCTTTCTGACCCAGCCAAAGCATTCAGCGTTCCGTTCCGCCGGAGCCCCCGGGGGGGGGGGGCCGGGGTAGCTTTCTAGAGGGGGGGGGGTGTTTGGTTTCGCGCGTGGGGGCGCTGGGAGGGCTCCCCTCTCCCACGCCCTGCTTTTGTTCCTTGGGATACTCTCCGTGGAGCCCTATTAGAAAGGGTAAGTGGGATCCCCACGCGAAACAAGGGGCGCGGGGGGAGGTTTCCTAAGTTGGGCCTGGAGACGAAGGGCAGCCGTCCCTGCTCGTGGAGCCCGTGGAAACCCCTGATGGTGGATAATCGAGGCGACTGGGGAATTAGGAAAAGGGCAGGCGGTGCAGCTCTCCGGGACCGTGAAGAGGGCCCCGAGCCTGAGAAGGGAGGAAAGCCGTCAGGGGCCGCGGAGGGCAGCCTTTACAGGGGAAGAGGAACACACGCAAACACAGAGACAAGCACACATACGCACCCGCACTCGGGGCCAGGAGCGAAGCCGGAGGACGCAGGGGGCCGAGGAAAGGGCCGATCCTTGCAGGCCGTCCGAAAAGGCTGGCCAGGCTTTGGGATGCTTCTGGTGTTGGTCAGACAGCCAGGAAACTGGCTCACGCTTTCCGTCCCGTCCTCCGCCTCCCGGGAGAGGGAGGGCGCCGAGAGCCAGCTCCTCCGAGTTCCCTCCACTTCCTCCTTCTCCAGAGGGCTCCAGCTCAGGGGCGACCTCCCGCTGCCTCTAGGAGGGGTGGAGGCGGGGGAAAAGGCCGGCCCGTTAGTTACCAGAAGCGCCACTCAGGCGACCGCCTCTTAGCCGCGGGGCTGGCGGCGTGCCGAGCTGGAGCGCGGAGTTGGCGTGTGGCGGCGCCCCCTGGCGGCGGGAGTGGAGCACTGTCGCCGGCGCCGGCTCCTGACCCGGAGGAGGCGGCGGCGGCGGCGGCGGTGCCCGGATGGAGGCACGTCATTGTCCCCCGCCGGGCGGTTCAGGCTGTGTGCGGCGGCGGCGGCGGCAGCGGCGGCGGCAGCAGCGGCGGCAGCGGCAGCAGCAGCGGAGGAGGCGGCGGCGACGGCCGGACGGGGATGGAGGGAGTGAGGAGCAGAGCCAGGTAGTCGTAGCTGCTTTCTCTCTCCGCTTTTAGATGATTTGTCCTTCCCCGCCGAAGGGGGACTCCCCGGGGAGCGGGGTCGGGGCGCGGGGTGGTGTGTGTGTGGGGGACACTCCGGCCGCCTCAGCCTCCGCCTCCATCCCGACCCGGCCCTAGCCTGGCCGAGCTCAGGCCGAGGTCCCGCCGTTTCCCCCTCAGGCGTGGGGGAGATGGTGGTAGTTGGGGCAGCCGCGGCCTTTCCCCGCCCAGGTGTGGGGCGGGGAGGGGGCTCCTTAGCCCCCCGCTCCCGGCCGAAGCTCGGCCGCCGCCCCCTCTCCCCGGCGCCGGGAGGGGGAGGGGGCTCCCCCCTCCCGTCACTCGGGTGGGCGTTGCAAGGAGGGACTCCTTGGTAGGGAAAAGGGTGAAATCTCTCTCCTCCCCCCACCCCATACCCTTTTCCTCCCCCTCCGTTGCCATGGACACAGCTCCTTAATGGTTGCCCCCCTCCCCACTGCCTCGGTCCCGCTTCATCACCACACTCTCTTGTCCTGGGGGGCTGGGAGGGGTATTGGGGGGTTGGGTGACCTGGGGTCCGGGCCCCGGGATGGGTAGGAGGAGGCTGAGCCCGCCCCCTGGCTGGCTAGGTTCACCGGCAGGGCGGCTGCTGCTAGGCCCCAGAGCCGGTATCTTTCCCCAGGGTGGGCGTGTGCTGGAGTAGCTTCGGCAGCAGCTGGGAGGAAGGAGGGGGCATCATCTCCCTGCACCCCGCTAGGTCCGCTCCGCCTCCTTCCTCTGCTCGGCTTGATGCCTCCCCTCACGTTCTCCCCAGTGTCTCTTATTTCTGTCCTCTATCCTCCCCCCCCCATTTTACCGCCATCCTCCTTACGCGTGTGCTCCCCCGACCCAACGCGCCCCCTCTTCTCAGCTCTATTCTCTCCTGCTCCACCCCCCTCCATTTTTTCAAGGGGGAAAAAAATCCCCACCCTTATCACTTGGCCCTCCCCTATTTAAGCTAGTTTGCCCTTGTGTGAACTGTAGAGCCCCTGCTTGTATTACTCCGGGTTTTGTGTATATAATTTTCCAACGGCAGCAGAAAAGAAGAGATGGAGAAAGGGAAGGAAAGCAATGTAATACGGGTGAGTGTAAAGCGCGTGTTTAGGAACATCACCACCACACACCTTGTTTAGTTGTGCCTTTTTAAAAAACGGGCATCTCCTGCCTCTACAATCTGCCTTGTTCTTTGTATTATTTTAAGTCAGAGGAGAATAATAATAGTTGTTTTATTTTTTTCTTCAGAAAATGGTGCGGGGAGGAGGAGGGGGTGTCATATGTAATCTAATATTTGAAATGGAGACTTTGTAGAATAGAAATCGTGTGATCTGGGTCCTTGTATTTGAATTTAACAAGTTTACATGAGGTTAGAGTAATTGGAATTTCAGCTCTTTTGCTAAACAGTTTTGTTTATTTTCAAGTTCTTATGTTGACATTCAGTGTTTGTTTGTGGGAAAGCATGGTGACTACTATAGGAATGTTTTTTCAATGTAGTTATTTTAAAGTCAGCCAGTCCTTGTGTTGGTCACTCATCTTTACATTAGGACTATTGTTCCAGATAAAGATAATGTAATGTAGTTAATTTTTGTGGTGTTTGTATTTAAGGAATTTTCAAATGAGAAATTCCATCTTAATTTTTTTCAAAACTATAAACTTTTAATTATCTGAACTATGAATTAGATCTATTCTTTTACTGTTTATTCTTTGAGTGCTCATAGAAAATAGACCAATCAGTTTCACTTATGTTTTCACTTAAGGTCACTTTCACTTTCTTTTTGTAATTACTTATCCAAGTATGTCTGGATTATAAACTGTTCGAAATCAGGCAATTTGTTTATTGAATTAAAACGATTAATTTTTTACATGCAACCTTAGTAAATCTCCTGTTTGGGGTCTGAACTTTTTTTCAAGCTTTTTGTTTATAAAAAGAAAGCTGCTACATCATGAAACTACATTGTTTATAAAAAACAATGATATGTAACTGTTTCTTTTCTTCATCTTTACCTAGATATATGTGAATTGCCACAATGTTTAATGATTCTTTTTAAACATAAAAAAGTATGATGTATTTTAATACCTATTCATATCAACACAAATGAAAATATGGCACTCACTCCAAGGAAAACATGTATAAAGTTGACTTCACTTTTATACTTCCCAACTTGTGTCCAAACTTTTTTTGGGGGTAGGAGAAGAGCAGTTAGTAAGATGAATGGTTTTGTTTTACTTTGTTATGTGCCCTTTTGTCAAAAGTAGAAAGTTGATGGGGAAAAAAGTAACTTTTTGAAGTAGTTGCTTACAAGTTCTATTGGTGATAAGTGACAAAATGTTTGATCATTTAAGGCAAATTCAACTTTATTAGTCCTGAGTTATGACAAATTTAACATGCAGTTTTTTTGTATCATAGGAAGGAAAATATGTCAAGTAGATCACTGTAACAATTTTAGGAATACAAGAAATTATTGGCTGAAAATATGTATATAGAAGAAAAAGAAAAGGAGAATTCATATTAATTAGGATTATTTACTCCCCAAATATGAAACTGATGAGGATGCTGTCAACTGAGTAATACTTTCTTTACTCATTGGGCCAATGAAGTGAGTTCTTTTGATCATTTATTTGTTAATGATTGACTTGTAACTGGAAATTTATTTAGGAGAAATTAAAAAGTTCATGTTACTATTTCATGTTTTTTATAAATAAAACCAGACATCTTTTTGTTTTTATTATTGTACTTTTTCTCTTACCTGAGCTGAAGTGCATTTAACTAGCTACTACTAGATGTCTTCCTTCCTTCCGAAAGGGACTTTTCAAGAGAATGTTGTTACCCACACTATTTTTCAAAGTGGGAGCCAGAATGTGGAGGGCCATTAATAGGGAGCTTGGTGAGGCTTTTGAGCAGAGGAGTAACATTACTCAGGCAGTGAGCTAGTAAAGGTCTGGAGGCAAGGAGCTTGCAATTTAGGTGGCTATTAAAATAGATCCAGTTAAATCAAAATGAGAACTTGAACTAGGATAATTGGAGTTTCGGTGGTAGTGGGGAAGCTTGTGAGAGAAATTTGGGATATAGAATCAATAGGTCTTGGCAATTTATTAGTTATGGGAAGTGAATGAATTTTAAATCTCAGTTCATTCTTTCTAATCAACCAGTTAAGATAACTAATGCCTACTTTTCTTCCCCCCCTCAACAAGATTCCACAGAAGCACTTAAATTTTTTTTTAAATCATGTGTGTATATTTTGATAATTGTTCCTCTTTAAAAATACAGTAAAAATCAATATTTGGGACCCTGTGGGAATTAGTGATCTAGTTCTAGACAATTAAGTTTTCCTAGTAGTTAGTACTTTGCCCTGTTGTGTAACAAAACTTTAAAAAAACTTTAAAAACATTTTGGATATCAATTTTTATGATGTGTCTATAAATATATATGTGATGTCTATAAATATATATGTGTATGTGTATATTCTTTAAAAGTTTTATTAATTTGTTTTATTTAACATCAATCACTGCTACTTCCTAATAACTCATCCCAATTCAATACAACCTTTCTCTACAAATGAGAAGTATAATTAAGCAAAAACAACTAACACATTGACCATTATGACAATGTATGTTTCATTATATACCTAAAATCTACCATCTCTCAGGCAAGGGTAGGGAACTGTGTTTAGCTGTCAGGACTCTGTAGTCAACATTGGTCATTTCATTGATCAGAGTTCTAATGTTTTTCAAAGTGGTCTTCTCAAGTTTCTCAGAATTCTTATTTCTTACAATGTAATATAATATTCCCTTATGTTCATATGCCATAATTTGTTTAGCAATTCCCCAGTTGATAGGCACTCTCTTTGTTTTCAATCCTTGACTACTCTGTAAAGTACTGCTATAATATTTTGCATATATAACAATGTTAATAGCTAACATTATATAACTCCTACTGTGTGCCAGGCTCTGCACTAAGTGCTTGAGAAATACTATCTCATTTGATTCTCATAGCAACCCCCTGAGGTAGCAGCTATTGTCCCCATTTTATAGATGAGGTAACTGAGGCATAAAGAGGTTAAATGACTTGTCCAGTGTCACAAAGTGCAAGTCTCAGGCTGGATTTCCTCTGTCTTTGACCTTCTTGAGGTATGTGCCTGTTAATGGGATTATGAGGTGAAAGGATTTAGTGACTTTTCTAATGACTATTTTTTGGGGATTGGACCTGTGATTTCATTGGCATAATATAGTGCCAAATTTTTTTCTGGAATGATTGGGTCAATTCATGGTTCCAGCAACAATACCTTTGTGTGCCTGTCAACCTATAGCTTTTCCAGATTTGACTGTTTCCGTCTTTTATTGTCTTTGTTAATCTGATGGGTGGGAGGTGAGTGTTAATTTTAATTTGTGCTTCTTTTATTAGTTATTTGGAAGAGTATTTCCTGTAGTTTTTGGTAGTTTTAATTTCTTCTTTTGAAAATTGCTCATTCATGTCATTTGACCACTTACTATTGGGAATGAATCTTCTTCTTTTACGTCTTGAATATCAGACCTTTACTAGAGATGTTTGATGTAATGCCTTGGGTTTGTTTTGTTTTGTTTTGTTTTTAAGGCAGAATATAGTGAAATAAATTATTTTTTTCTGGATGACTCTGTTATCACTTAAGTTCCTGGAGCCTTGATTTCTTTATCTGTAAAATGAGGTGTTTGGATTATATGTTCTCTAAAGAACTTTTCCAGCCTCAAACTTATATGATGCTACTATGATCATATCTATGAGAGGTAGTGTGGTATAGTGGATAGAGAGCCCCTCCCAGATCTGGGAAAACCTGGTTCAAGTCCTGTCTCTGACATATATTGGCTGCACAACCTGGGCAAGTCACTCAACTTCTCATTGTCCTAGGAAAGTCTTTACTAACCTGAATTGGCAGAGGGACTTTTTTTATCTGGGAGTTCTCCATATTGATGAAATCACAGCCTAGGTCTTTATGATTATTATAACCGTAAGTCAGTGTAGTGTTCTATCTACTGATATTCTCAGGAGTTTTTAACAGAGTAGTAAAAAGGCATCTGTATGCCTTAAACAAAGTTTGGAAAATTTATCCCTGTCTGTTACTGATCACCAGAGACTTTGAACCTTCACTGTAACTCATTCAAATTTACTTATTGCAAAATAAATATCTATATGTTTTTGTAAGTGGACTTTTTTTTTTTTTACCATAGAAATGTGTAGTTATAAAAAGTAATACTAAAAACTGTCCCTCATTTAACCCTCTTCCCTATGTGTTGCATCCTTGGAAGCTATCTACTTTGCCTACTACTCCTAGTCCTGGTTCTGCTATTATGCTATGAAGATTTGACCCTTTCCTAAGTGGTCCTAAACTGCTATATTTCCTAGTTCTTATTTTGATAGATTCATGTTTTTATTTCTTGAAATTCTCTTTTTGTTGTTGTTTAGTTTTGTCCAATCCTTTGTGACCCCATTTGGGGTTTTCTTGGCAAAGATACTGGAGTGGTTTGCCATTTCCTTATTCAGCTCAATTTACAGATGAAGAAACTGAGGCAGTAGTGACTTGCTAGTGTCTGAGGCTACCAGGTACAACACTGTATACACTGCTGCACCTAGCTCCCAGTAGATAGTTGTAACTACATATTTGTGAATTCCACTGTTTCCTAAACCTAACATAGTGTATGCTTTGCCCTTATATTTTCATGTGGTACTGACGTATTTGGGTTGTCCATCTATTGTCTTTTATTTTTGCTACATGACCAACATCCTTTCTCACCAATACATATTTCTAGTAATGTCTTTTACACCATCTTTTAAATGCATTTCCTCATTTATAACATGCTACAATTTATCCCTACTGTGTATCTTTCTACCAACTTTTAGGCTATTTGTAATTTTAATTTTTCAAGATTATGAAATTATATCATTTCTAGCCACATAGTATTACTTAAGAATAGTATTAATTTTAAAAAGCCTAAGATTTTGCAGTGCTGAGCTGTTTTTGTCAATCTTGAAAGCATTACACAGTTTCCTAAATATGATTCAGTTTGATCTTTCTTTTCAGTTCTAGACCCAGATCACTGTTCATCTGTATCACTGACTCAAGATACAAACATTGAAGGTTGTTAGTATAGGCTGTCTAAAAAACTAAACCTAATCAAAGTTCACAGTTTCACATAAATTCTTCTTTTTGTGTTTGAATGTTGGTATTAAGTTCAGTTTTTTTTTTTTAATTTAGAAAAGGAGAAGGGGAATGGAGAGGGAAGCACTGTAGCCCACAAGGGAGGAGACAGGAAAACTTAATCTTAATCCAGTAAGGTAAAGTCACAGGTAGACTAGAAAACCAGGGAAGTGAAGATTGCTGGGAATTGCCCTTAGAGAGAAAGGGAAGTAGCTAATTATGGCCCTTTTTTCAAATGGAAGAGTGGATAAATCTGTTTGCTGGAGGAAGTAGCCACATTGATGAGATCAGAGGTTATGCTATAAGGAGAGACCCAGAAGGGACAGTGATTGTGGGTTAGTAATCTAGTTCTGGGATCCTTCCTCAGAGGCCTTTGAATAGAAATTACTTTGGATTATTCAGTTATCATTGCTAGTATTATCCCCAACATCATAGGAGAAACTATACACAACCTCACTGTAGGTAAAAGAAACCCAAGGCAGTGCATTAGAACTAAGTTAAGTAAAAGAAGCTGAATGAGGTGGGAAAATAAGAGCAGATGCAGCAGAACAGTTGGCAAAGAGTAAAACTCTGATTCTTCAGGACTCTCAAGAAAAATACTAACCAGACCTTTGATGGTCAAATGATTTCACCAATGATATGTTTTTGCACAATTCATACTTGTGTATATTTTTTTACATATTCAGAATAAAGGCATTCCTGAGTCTTAGGACTCTCCAGTCATGCAAGAGAAAGCTGCCTTCACATAGTCCAATGCAGCCTACAGGTTGCCTATAGGCCTACAGACCATTCAGATGTATAGAGAGGAGAAGGTAGGCAGGTCAAGGGCCATACCTGGGACATAAAAACCACCATATCCACTACCATTTGTGTCTGCTCCAGTACTCTGTGGGGAGGTTCCTGAGAATGACTGGTCCTGAAGTTCCTGGGAAACAGAGTCTGCACTGGAATTGAGTTTTCTAGTCTCCATCTCCATGCTGTTTCCCCATACACATCTGGTCATCCCAGCCCAGAAACTCCACCTTGCAGCATAGTGAAAATGTTACAGGCTAATTGTCTAGTTGCTTGTCCATAATCTGGACGGTGTTTCCAGTGTGAATGGTTTAAACCAATCTCTTTTGAATTACTGAAGATTTCACTGAGGAAGTTTAAGTTCTAAGTAGTGCTTTATAACATCATAAAGATTGCATCTGTGAATAGGAACATTTGGATAACCTAATCAATAGGAAATCCTTTTTCATTTTGAACATTTTCCATAGTGTTGAAGAACATCTTCATTGAACATACTGTACCTCCCTGTTCAGTACTTCACTTGATTTTAATAAGTCAGGGAATTTTTGAATGAAGCAATGAATTCCTTTAGGTGTATTTCTCATGGAGTTTCACATAATGTGGACACATGAGTAAGAGATGTTTTCATTGATAGTGCTTTCATTCACAGGCCCTTCCCATAAGGACTTAAGAGAGTTTTGAGAAACCTGGCAGTTGAATTGGTAGTTGTCTTTTCTGTCATTTTTAGAAAGTGCCCTAGTGATCTTTTTCATTATCTTTAGAATCATTCCCTTTTGGAAGAGAATTTGGGAATTGATTCCTGAATACTTCTAAAATCGTCTTGTTTCTGGTGTAAGTTTTTGGATGTGTGTTTTATCACTATTTTTTCCCACTACTCTGTCAGTCTGTCTGGTTGTTGCTCCTTGGGATGTTGTATGCTTTCCTCTCTCAGCAGCCTTTTATTTTAACTTGGTGCTTTTAATCTGCTTGGAATAGGCTTGAAAACCAGGTTATCTAGATTTGTTAAAATTATTTGTAAACTAAGAAAAGAAGTAAGAGCATGTGGCTCTGATGTAAGTGAAATGTGTAAACTTTAGCAGAAAAAAAAATCTTTTGACTATTTAGAGCCTAGGGTTGAGGCTCTGAATTTTTAGATTTTTCTGGTTTTCCATATAGATAAAGTTGCCAGATCTAGGTGAGTGAGGAGATTCGTTTTTCTATGAAATGCAAAGCTTTCATTTGTTGAAGTGTTTTAGCACTGCTTATGAAAATGCTTTGTGATTTTTCTTTTCCCCAAGAGTCCATCTGATATAGTGGGAATCAGGACACTTGAATTCTACTCTTTGCCACCAACTAGCTAGCTATGTGGCCCAGTGTTTCTGGTCTTCTGAACAATGCTCATCCCCTTTGTTTTCCCAGTTTGGTTAGAAAGATCTTTTGTATTACTGAGTGTTTCACTTAGGAAACTTTGTAGAAAGGAATTCATTGAACTAGAAAAATTTTTTAAACCCCTTCATTTCTAAAATTCTGAGATTCCAAGGGAAAATAGCTATAATAGTAATTTACTTAAAATATTTCAGTTTGATTTTCTTTTGCTACTTTTGCCCTATTTTGTAGAATAATAGAATTTGAGCTAGAAGGGACCTTAGAAGCTACCTAGTCAGAGTCCTGCACTTTACAGTTGAGGACACTTAGGTCCAAAGAGGCTTGGGAACTTGCCCAAGGTTATGCTTCTAATGCAGAGCTGAGAAATGATTGAGATTCAAATCCAGCACACTTTCCCATGAGCCATGCTCTTCCTCACACTCCATCTAAAATGTCACATATAAAGCCTTCTCTCCTACATGAGCCAACTCATGAGGCTGATTTTGAATTTTTTGTGGAAAGTCATCTCATTGTGCTTATGTACTTATACTCTTTTCATTGAGATCAAAATTAAAACCATGAACCAGATTCTTATGAGACCAAAAAAATTTTTTTTGCCACTAAAAAATAAAAAAAGATGGAAAGGTCAGCTAGAACAGACCAAATATACTGAGAAGTCCCCAATGGAGAGGGCTATGTGCATGTGCACATCCTCAGTTTTGAAGATGTTGAAGACTCAAGCCTCAGGATACCTGAAGGGGAAAAGAATAAAAGTTGGAAAAGGGAATCAATAGGACATTGATAACTACTAACCTATTTGCCTCCATTTTCACCCTACAAAGTCTGCATGAGAATAATCACACACACGTTGAGCATGTCTTGATGAAAATAGAAGGAAGCAGTAGGCAAGCTTTCACGAATAATATCCTATAGCATACCATGTCTTTATAGGCAACACAGTTGCCTAGAAGGTGCAGAAAATATAAAATCCCACTGTACTTATTGTTTGTTGACTATAAAAAAGCATTTGCCTTGGTAGAATAAAATGTCATTTTAGGAGTTCTCTTCCAATAAGATGTCTCCTATACTCTTGTGCAATCATACAAGACTCCTTGACAGATGCAAAGACAATGTTGTTCTATCAATCCTGACTACTCATAGCAAGTAAGGAGAGACATACTCACCAAATATGTTTATTACTCTTATGGAGAATATCCAGGAGAGTTCAAATGTAAGGCATTTACTATAGATGGTGCACATGTTCATAGATGACAATGAACTGATTGATGTTCTAGAATACTTAAGAGCCTTCTGAATTAGATTCACAATCATTCAAAAGAGTTTGGCCTAAGAATTGACACTGGAAAACTATAGTAGATGAAGAATGCCTGATGTCCACACTATGAAATGCAGTTGGATAGATGGCCAATTGAGTTGGTCCATCAGTATGTATATCTGGTACAGACACTGCAGATGGGTCTAGAATTAGATAGGAGGAAGAAAATGGACAGGATTGCATTTGGCTAATTCTTAGTATTTTCAGTGACCTCATACTTCTCCCTGAAACAAAAGCATCAGGAATCAGTATTGTTCCAGTGATTGCAAATCATGGAATATTTCAGTCATCCAAAGAATCAATTGTCAGATTAATCCAAAGAGCAATGGAAAAAAGACATGTAGTGTCCTATAGTATATTACCAACAATAAATTATATATTAAATATATCACCAAAACTATGTGTGATAGAAAAATATAGATGGGCTACTTGCGTAGTAAGAAGGACATAATATCTGGACATGGGTGCTGAACTAGTCCCTAGGTAATATTAAGGGATGACTTCGACAAGAGCTGCACAGAATGACAGGCTAGGTAAGTTGCCATCTTGACCTTGTTGGAAGGAATGCACACATTAAAGATTAGGTCGGATTCACTGATTCTTTCAAGTATTGAAAAAAGCCACATTTTGCATTTTGGCAGGAAGGAGTACAAAATTGAAATGCTTATTAAATGTAAAATTCTGATGGGAGGGGGGACTAGATAGAGTAAAAGTTGGAGTTCAATTTGAAATATTACACTCCACTAATATTTTAGGGGTATTTAAAAATTAATTGGTGTGTTCTCAAATGTGGCGTTTTTTTAAAGCTGATGTTGCAAGAAGAGTATTATTGTTGTGAAATAGTATTTAATGTGCTTTGAAATTTTAATGATTAATTTGAAAATGTTTGTGTATACCTGAATACGAGAATTTAGAAAACCAGAATAATTCAATGATAGAACAAATGACTCTTTACCCTTTTTATCTACTTATGAATAGCATTTCCAACTTTATATTTTTCCAGAGGTGAACAATGACTATAGTTGACAAAGTATCTGAATCTTCCAACCTATCAGCTTGTCAGAATCAACCTGGCAGCTCTGTGGCACCTTCACTCGGAGACATGGACTCAGGCTCTGCAAGTTGGGGAGCTGTATCTTCTTTAACAGACATCCCCAAACACAAGATTTCTTTAGGACCAGTACCTGGTGCTGCAATTTATTCTAATTCATCTATATCCGACAAACCAAAGCCATCAGCACAGAAAGATCAATGTGAGTATTCATTTTTCTTCTTTGAAGAGAAAAACGCAAACAGAAAAATCCTATCTGATATATTGCTTTTGGTTTTGTGGCATGGTGTTTTGTGTTTTAAATTCACCAAAGGTTGTCTTATTTTGTGATGTATACATACCTAAGTTGATCAATAAATATTTTGGACTATATTGGCAGATAAAATGTTTTTAATGTGACTTTTTATAGTTTAATTCCTAATTCTTAGAAGGATAAAGTTTTTCCTAGTGAGAATTTTAATGAAACAAGTAATGCTTGTCACATTCAGCAAGCCTTGGTAGTTGCTTTCTTAACTATATAGATGTTCATTTCTCTTTCTGTCTTTTTGTCTCTGTCATACCTACCTTCCAGTAGCCAGATGAGTCTTGGCCAAGTTCAGAGAACCACTTAACCTACTGTGAAGTTAAAATGCTTTGAAAGAGACTTGATAGCAATGAAAATGTCTGTGTTGAACTAAAACAACCTTAACAAGTCTAATGCAGGTTTTGATAACTTTGCTGAGATACCTTTAAAATGAAGAGAAAGGCAATAATTTCCACTCGGAAAGACTTTTGTAGATAACTTGCTGTTAGTATTAGTTTCAACATATTTATATTGAAACTGGTTAGTTGGGGGGGGGGGGTTTGCTTGCTTTTTGGAGGAGGGGAAGGTAGGGCAATTGGGATTAAGTGACTTGTCCAAGGTCACATGGATACTTTTGTGCTAAGTGTCTGAGGCCACATTTGAACTCAGGTCCTCCTGACTTCAGGGCTGGTGCTCTATTCACTGCACCACCTAGCTGCCCCTGTGGTTAGTTTTTTAATGGCTCTTTATCAGTGATTCTTAACTGGATCCTTGAACTTTCCAAAAAATATTTTATAACTATATTTCAATATAATATTGTGTATTTTAATTTGTGCATTTGAAAACCCTCTTCTGAGAAGGGGCCCATAGATGTCACCAGACTGCTAAAGGGGTCCATGATATAAAAAAGGTGAAGAACTTCAGCTCATAAGTCAACCCTGATATGCCAAGACTTTTTTGGCCATTCAAGTGAGTGAACTTATCTGCAAATACTCATTAAAGGAGATGGGAAAAGAACAGTTAGCATATCATTAATTATTGTAGCATATTCTTTATTTGAGTAAGATTTCTCACTGTGCTTGGATTATAAGTATTAATTATTACAGTAATATAAATTGCCAATATATATTGCCAAATATAAAATTTCTTAAGAAAGTTAGATGTAGAGGCAGCTAGGTGGCGCAGTGAGTAGAGCACTGGCCCTGGAGTCAGGAGGACCTGAGTTTGGATCTGACCTCACATGCTTGACACAAAAATACACTAACCATGTGACCTTGGGCAAGTCACTTAACCCCAATTGCCCTACCCTCCCACCTCCAAAAAGCAAAAAATAAAAAATATTAAGAAAGTTAGATGGGGGCGGCCAGGTGGCTCAGCAAGTAAGAACACCAGCCCCAGAGTCGGGATGACCTGGGATTGAATCCAGGCTCAGATACTTAGCACCACACCCAGAAATAACTGGCCGTATAACCTTGAACAAATTACTTAACCCCAATTGCTTAAAAAAAAAAAAGAAAGAAAGTTATATGTATTGTGGCTTATTGATTTTAATGCCATGGGATGGGAGAGTTAGTTCAGGCATATACATTATTAGTGGTATAGACTAGACATGTGATTTCATTGGTTTGGGAGACTCCTTGGTGAGGAGACTCCCTTTACCAATGAAGGTTGGCATCTTCTCTTCAGTTTATAGTCTTAGAGCAGGACTTCTTAACCTTTTTTGTGTCACTTACCTCTTTTTCAGTATGGTAATACCTATGGACCTCTTCTCAGAATAATGTTTTAAAATGAATAAAATAAAGTGTGCAAGATTTACAAAGGAACCAGTTATGTTGAAATAGTTATCAAAATACTAAAAAATGAATTTAACAGATTACAGATTAAGAACCTCTGCTAGAGAGATGCCTAGAGGTCTGAGAAATTAAGTGTGGTGCCAAGCATTATATATATGTCAGAGGCAGGACTTAAATCCATGTTTTCCCGGTTCTGAGGCTGATTCTTTATCTGTTATGCCACACTGCCTCCCTATTATATATTATATGTTTTTAGATTTGATAAATGCATAAGTGGGACACTTGCTAGACACTAATTATTGTTGTTAGGTCTTTATCCTTGAAGCACAGGCCACTCAAAGAACAACTTGTATCACTCTCTTAAATACTGAAAATTATTACAAAAAACACCAGAGTCCTGTTTATAGTTCTTCCATGAAAGATAGTATTAAGTATGGTCCTGGGATTCCCTGAGGACTAACATTTCATAAAACTTTATTAAAGGTGGACCCCCTGATAAGAAACTCCATAATTTCATACAATGCAGATATAATACAGTTGTGAAATTAAAGTAATTATGTCTTATAATCAATGACTGTAATAAACCAGACAGACTTAAAACAAACAAATATAAAGATCATTGTATTTAATGCATTTTCTGTTTATGGGCAGCCTACATTCCATCCTTTAGTCCTAATTTGGATAGATGTCATGAAATCCTTATGAATCTAACAAGTTTGTTTTGTTTAATGTCTTAAGAAACTAGCCAATCAAGATGGCGCTGTTGGTAGTTTACTTCTCTCTCTTTCTAAACAACAACAGCTTCCAACAAAATAAAACAAAAGACCCAGGCTGTCTAGTTGTGGTTTCTGTGATAATAGGCAAAATATAACCTCTTCCTCTTTACAAGCTGTTACCTGTTGGGGTGGTTCTTTTAAATATCTCTTATCATACCAGCTTTCCACAGTTGTAGTGATTTTATCCAGTGTCCCCATTCACTCATTCAGCTTTTCAAAGACCCTTATGATTACTCCCTACTATTCCAAAGATTCTGATACCAAGTCCATTTCTGAAATTTCTCAGGATGTGAGAAATTGTCTATTTTTAAATTTTTTTTTTAAATTTCTAAGATCTTTCAGGTTGGTAGAGAGCAAGCATTTATTAAGCACCTACTATGTGTCAGGCACTGTGCTAAGTGGGTTTCAAATATCACCTCATTTGACCCTTACAACAGTCCTAGAAGATGGGTGCTATTATTATCCCCATTTTACAGTTTAAGAAACTGAGGCAGCATTTAAGTGACTTGCCCAGGGTCATACAGCCAGTAAGTGTCCAAGGCCAGATTTTAACTTGAGTCTGTCAAGACTAGGCCCAGGTCTCCATCTGTTGTGCCACCTCCTCAACCTAAAAGTAATTCCTTTATCCAACACTTATGCCTTTCTGTGGTATGGAACCTTTCTTTAGCCAGAATATATCAACCTGATTTTAATCAGTTTCACATTTAAAATAAAACAGTGAGGATACAAATAGGAACTTGGCCTATTACTGCATTGGCATAGGGAACTCCAAGGTGAGGAAACTTCTTCTACCAGTGCAGGTCAGCAGTCTTAGAGAATCACCAAGAGTTCTGAGAGATGTCCCTAGGGTCTTACAGCCAGTTTGTGTTAGAGGCAAGATCTGAACCTATGTCTTCCTGACTTCAAGCCTAGCTACTATACTGTGTTGTCTATCAAAAACAAAACAAAACCTTTAAAAAAACTTTCAAACTTTACTAAAAATATAAAAATACTCAGAGGACTTTGATACTTAAGGCTGTCTAAGATGCAGAAGGAAGGTACTTGGTAAAATGCTGATGAAAAGTTCTTAAGGTAGCATTTTTAGCTCTCGTATCCCAGATGCTTTTAAAATGTTATTTTGTTAGTGCCAATAATTTTCCACATTAGAATTCAACTACAAAATGAGTCTGGTGTCCTGGTTTACCATTACTGTAAATTTATTATTGTTACATTTAAATGGTTATTAATATTAAGAGTTTTGGATTAGAACCTGAGTAGTTTTGGTGAAACATATTAAATGTAAGGACTTTTTTTTTTTTTTTTTTTTTTGCTTTTTGGAGGGCAATTGGGTTTAAGTAACTTGCCCAAGGTCACCTGGCTAGGTTTTTTGTTTGTGTGTGTTAAGTGTCTGAGGCCGGATCTGAACCTCAGGTCCTCCTGACTCCAGGGCCAGCACTCTACTCACTGCGCCACCTAGCCACCCCAAATGTAAGGACTTTGATGATACTTATTTAAATATGGGAAATGGACAGGTCTTTCATTACCTCTGTACTTTCTAACAATTATTGTTCAGTTAATGTGACCTCCAGAAATATACAAATTTTTCCTTAGTTTCAAAAATATCTACAAAGCATGGGTTATTCTGGGAACTTAACTCAAAGAGATGATTACCAGTTAGTGTAATATAGAGTAGTATAATAAAATCTATTTTTAAAAGGTCAAAACCTTTTTTCAAAGGTGACATTTTGAAATGTGATGTATTTTGTTTTTAACAGCTACAGGTGATGGCATTGCACCTCCACAGAAGGTCCTTTTTCCAGCCGAAAAAATTTGCCTAAAGTGGCAACAATCTCATAGAGTTGGAGCTGGGCTCCAAAATCTCGGCAATACGTGTTTTGTCAATGCTGCATTGCAGTGTTTAACATATACGCCACCTCTTGCCAATTATATGTTATCTCATGAACACTCCAAAATATGTAAGTTTTTCTTTGGTGATACATATTTGTATTGTTTTTGTGTGTACTTTTATTTCTTTGTGAAAGTCAGAATGAATAGTTAACAAGAATTTGTCAAACCCTTACTCTGTGAACAGTAACACCAAAAGAAATATTAGTGGTGTAGAGTCTGAATTTAATTCTTGTTTGAGCCTGGAATGGAAAGGGTAGGGCTTTTAGTGTACAACATTTCAAATCCACTTTGCATCTAGTTCAAACTGAAGTGTATCTGAAAGTAATATGTTTAAATGATCATTTGGCTTTTCTCAAGCTGGCATTTTTTATTTTGCCAACAAATAACAATGTATAAGACAAAAACATGGGACAAGTATCATAACTTATAATTGATCTCAGAGGTCATCTAGGCCAACCCTCTTATTTTACACATGAAGAAACTGAGGCATAGAGAAAGGTAACATGTCCAATGTCACACAGTAGTAAATATCAGAAGCAGTATTTGAACTCACATTGTCTGACTCCAGAGCTAGTACTCTCGCCACTGTACTAAGGAGTAACCTATCTTCTACTCAGCTTTATTAAAAGAGGGGGGAAAATAATTCTTATGTTATTGTGTCCTCTGAAACAGTGGAGTTGAGAAGTCTTCCCTTCAGTTCTTTAGTTAGAACAAGACTAATTCACCTTTCCCCTTTTCTCTACCTTGTACCTTCCCCTCCCTCTTCTCTCCCTTCTCCTCCCTTTTTTCCCTTCTCTCTCTTCCTTATCCCTTCCCTCTCCCTTATCCCTTCTCTCTCTCTCTACCTTCATCCTTCTCTTCTTTTTTCTTCTTTTCGTCTCTCTCTCTCTCTCTCTTCCTCTCTCTCCCTCTCTCCCTCTCCCCATTCTCCCTTTTCCCTCTCTGTTTATCTTCACCCTTCTCTACCTTCTCCCTGGCTCATGTAAACCTGTAGCCTGGAGATCTAAAAGTATACTTTATGTCATGTCTTAAACCAGTATTAATATAAATGGAGACAAATTTTTATTCTCTTGAACTATACTTTCCTGGTAGTATTAATAGATATTATATGGCAGAATAATAGGTAAAGAACTTATTACTCAATTTTGAACATATTTTTGTTTTGTCATTCTGTATGTTAAACATATCTTCTGAAGTTCCTTATTCTCCTAAATTTATCTAACATGTGGCATAAACTCATTCTCATGTTTTTATTGTTTATCATTAACTATATACTAATGATCTATGATCCCAGCCATGTAAATATTCCACGCAACAGTATGGATCACAGGCTATCTGTGCCTGCCTATTCTGTGTGACTCTTGTCTATATACCCATAAATGTAACACACCTGGTGTGTTAGGATCTTTCCTTTTATCCTCTTGAAACTTTGAGAATACTAATGGAACATTCAGACTCTGTTGGTCTTCCCTCATGAAATGACCATCCCTTTTTTTCCCCAGTTGAACATTTTTCTATTTTACTACTATGGTTAAAAAAAACAACAGAAACAAAACAAACTCTTAATATGATATCATTTCCGTAGAGCAGAACTTTCTTTTGATAATGCTTTTTTTTTCTAATAAATATTCCTTTTGTTATTAGCCAAGGGGTATCAAGTTTCTGGCAGGTCTTTCTTTAGTCTTTATACTTTCTCTACTGTAGGTGATAATTCTCATTGATATTTTCATTGCTACTTCTGTTCTTATTGAAAGCAGCATACGAATGGAAATTTTGCAGTAGAACCTGTCCAGTAGGAATGATAGGATTATAGATAGTAGAAACTGGAAGGAAAGATACTTTAGAGATCATCTAATCCAGAGCCTTCATTTTAAATGTCAGCTGTTATAGATGAGGAAACTGAACTCACAGAATCTAAGCCATAGATCATAGATTTAGAGCAGGAAGGGACCTTCAGAAATATCGAGTGAGTCCAACTTCCTACTTTTACAGCTGAAAAAAAACTGAAACCCAGAGTGTTAAGTAGCTTACCCATGGCCACAGATTGTAAGTGTCTGAGGTGAGATTTGAATCTAGGTCTACAAGTCTAGTACTTTATGCATTATACCATACTCACTGCCTCCTCATGGAATAAAGAAGAATTTAAACCCAAATCCTTTAACTCCAAATCCAGTACTCTTTCTACACAATAGTGCATTGCCTCAGGAGGAATTACAGTTATATTTAAAATCTACCTTTATCCAAAATGAAACTGATTATGTTCCTGTCACTGTGTTTTATAGCTTTCTGTTTTGGCTATATGGGAGATTTCCTGCTGTTATTTCCCTCTAAAAGAGCAGAAAATATTCTCTTCATATTTAGGATAAATTGTAGTGTGGGGAAAAGTTTTTAGGTTTTTTGGCTTTTTTTCCAAGTCAGTCATAGTATTTATCATAATTTTGCTAACTTCAGTTTTTTTTCTTGCTCTTTCAGGCCATGAGCAAGGATTCTGTATGATGTGTACCATGCAAGCTCATATTACCCAGGCACTCAATAATCCTGGTAATGTCATCAAACCAATGCCAGTCATCAATGATCTTCGACGTAAGTTGCCTAGGACACCTATTCTTAAAATGTTATTTTGGTATTTATTAGCTAGTTGATCTTATTTATCTTCATAATAGCTTCTGACAGTCTTAGGAAATTTATATCAGCCACTAGGTCATTTTCCTTCCTTTCTCAAAAAGTTCAATGTCTGGCTCATAGTTCATCCTTGACATCCTGATCCTTTCCCTTATTTAGTAAAGCTCCCTCCAGTGTTATGGTCTCCCATTTCATTCCCATGATCTCTACCTTAGCCATACACAAGGATAGTTCCACTCTGAATCTCAAACCATCATCTACAAATGTTCCACATTTATAAACGAAGAGTGATGAAACTCCTCTTTCTTATCATAACCTCTTTTTACTTCATCTCTCCTTGTACCTCACTCTTCCCCAACCTACTCTTTGTTTTCATCATGACCACCAGTAGATCTACTCTGTTTTTCTAAGCTAATGTCCTTGCTCTGGCTACATTTTTCAACTCTACCCTGGAATTACCAGTTCAACTTCACACACTCTCAGTTCCTTGCCACTTTGTTCTGTTATCACCACTTGCCTCTTCCCTTTCAATTCTTGTGCTACTGAACAGTGCCAGAGGAAGTCAGAAAGTTGTACTGAATTATTCTACTACTAGCTTGTTACCTAATCTCAGTCTGGCCATCCTTGCTGCATGGCACTTATTCTTCCCTAAGTCACTGTTTCTTTCCTCAAAAAAGTTGTTTGATGACTTCTCTTCTCACTTCAGATATTCTATACCTCCCTTGCCCTTCTTCCTCTCAGCATAAGAACTGGCTTCCTAATTTACTGAGAAAACAGAGTCAAATCACAATGAGATCCCTCATTTTTCCTAGTCTATATCTAAAAAATCCTTAGCATAATCCTCATTCTTCATTTCAGTCAGTGAAGAAGAGGTAGCACTGCTTGCTAAGTCTACCCTCTCCTCTTGATCTTAAGCCCTCCCAACTTTTCTAGCAAATTGCCGCTACAGTCATACCTTTGCTCCAATCTTTATTCTCTCTTTATTTCCTATCTCCTTTCCAGCCAAGGAGTCCAGTGCCTGGTTCACAGTCTTCTCTACACTCGAATCCCTGCCCTTTTACTAGGAGACTTCATTATGTATATTGGTGCTACCTTAAATACCTAAAAATCTGCCTGTTTTAGAAACATTCCCATATCTTCATTCCTAAAAAAAAAACAACAACAAAAAAACTACCATTCCTTCAAGCTAGCATCTTCAATATCATTGTTCAGCCAGTTCACAACCAAACTTCTAGAAAACCTATCTACATTCTTTGCAGTCTGTTCCTATCCTCTCACTTACCATGCCTTTGAAGTCTGGCTTCCAGCCTCATCAGTGAACTCTTAACGGCCCAATTAGTGACCTTTTCTCAGCCCTCATCCTTTCTAACTTCTCTGTAGCATTTGATCTTTTTGACTATTCTTTCTTTCTCTCTTTGGATTTTTTGTGATACTTTTTTCTCTCTTCCTACCTATATCTGAATGCTCCTTCTCAGTTCTTTTTGGTGAATTCTCATTCTTGAAGGACAGGGCTCTGTCCTAGGCCCTTTTAACACTCTAAGAGGGTCTTTAGCCCTCTTTTAACACATACACACATTTTCCTAGTCCTTCTGAATACCAGTGACCTGTTTCAGCTGGATGTACCTTACACATCAAATACTCAACTTCTCCAAACAACTCATTGCCTTTCTTCCCCAATTGCTCCTCTTCCCTGACTTCTGTTTCCTTCAAGAGTACCACTAAAACTTTCAGTAATTCAGAATGATCACTTTTCCTTCATTCTTCCTTATCTCCCATATCCAGTTTTTAAGTCACATCTTTTCTGACTTCACAATACATCTGGCATGATACAACCCCTTTTCTCCACTTGCACAGCCACCATCATAGTTTAGGTCCTTATAATCTCTTTCCTGTGCTATTGAAATAGCTTCCTGTTTTAGTAGTCTCCCTATTTTCTGTCTTATCCATCCCATCTTCCACATAGCTGCCAAAGTACTATACTTAAGGTACAAATGTGGCAATGTCACTCTACTACTCATGAAGTTCCACTAGTTCCCTTATACTTCTAGTATAAAACACAGATTCCTCTGTCATTTTAAGGCTTTCACAATGTGACTTCAGCCTTGTTTCCTGTTTTTTTTGTACATTATTCCCTTCATATATTCAGTGTTCCAGCCAAACTGGATGACTTATAGACAGTATTCTATCACCCTTCTCTGTGTTTTTGCACAAGCTTTCTCCCATACCTGGAATGTACTCCCTTCTCACCTCTTAGAAATCCCTAGCTTTGTTTGAAACTCAACTCAAGTGCTACATCTTTATAAGAAGTCTTTCTCAATCCTTCCAGCTTCTTACTGCCTACCTCCCCTTCCCAAAATTACCCTGTATTTAATTTACATATTTGATTTTTATATTTGTATTTATTTAAATGTACATTTTTCTCATAATAGAATGTTAAATCCATGATTGTTTAAATTTTTCCTTTGTATCCTTAGGCTTGACACACAATAGTTGCTTAATAAACGCTCACTGATTTTGTTATTAGCATTACTTCATGAAAGAATTATGCACATGTTATTAAATCAAAGCATTCTCACAGGATCTTTGACAAAATAATATGTGATTAGAAAAACTTTTGTCTTTATTTTAATTCCATAGGTATAGCTAAACACTTCCGTTTTGGAAACCAGGAAGATGCCCATGAATTTCTTCGATACACTGTTGATGCAATGCAGAAAGCATGCCTGAATGGCAGCACTAAGTAAGTGCAAACACTGTAACAATATTTTCTTCTACTTGTACCTCTGTATAATTAAACTTTTTTTTTTTACCAGTTTTTGTTGAAAAGCAGTTTGCTTTACCTTTCAGCAATAATTTTTTAAGCATCTATGCCAATTGCTGATATTACCTTCAAATTTAAGAATGATTAAGGAAAAGAATAGGCCCCCCCCCCATTATCAGCCCTCAAATAGATGTGTTTTTCCTTGCTGTAATTTAATATTGTTCTATATAACCAGAAATCAGAGTTAATGGATTTCTGTAGTGATTTTATTGACTGTCTCATTATCACTTCAAATTTAAAATTTTGAAAGTTGAACTGGTTCTCCTTTTTAGTCATTTTTGCTGTTCTTCCAGTCTCCAAAGGCTACAAAGAAACCTCAGTGTTATCTTGCTTTCCTTTTGTCCCTTATATCCAATCTGTCATGCCTGTCTTGACCAATTCTTGTCATTTCTTCCTTTGAAATGTTTGTGATTCACCCTTTTCTTTCCATATTCACTGCCACTGCCCAAGTCTGGGTTCTTATATCACTTCTCACTTGTGTTACTTTGATGACTTTCTAACTGGTATCCATACCTCCAATCTCTCTCCTTTCAAATCCATAATATATAGTTCTGTCAGGCTAATCTTATTCATCATGTCACTCCTTGTTCAGGAGCCTACTGTGTCTTCCTACTGCATGCAAAGGCCAAAGTCCTTTGTCTGACTTTCAAGTCTTTCCACAAGACCCACCCTTCCTCTTCAGCTTCATTTTCTTCTATTTCCCAAAGTCTTACTATTCTTTGTGCCGTATGCCTTGGGTTTCTGGGCCTTTTTGCTCATTCCTTTACTTGTAATGTCCTCTATTCCCACCTCCTTCTAAATGCTACTGATCCTTTAAGGCCCAACCAAGATAGTACTTTTTTCTTAAATCTCCTTCATCCTACCCTGATCTCTCCCATCTCTGAGCATTTATACTACTTAATAGTCAGTATCACAGAATTTAGCATTTGCATGTTTTATGTTTTGTCTCCCCGGCTACATTGTAAGCACCTTGACTTCTCTGCTACAATAGCATGTAGGACACCTATTTTCTTATGCACCCTGAGCTTTAGATCAGTGCCTTTAAAAGTGAAATTTTTTTACCTGAATTTTACATAGAATTAGAGTACATACCTGATTTCCAGGTAATCTTTCACCTTCAAGACAAGATGAAAACACTTATATTTATACTAAGTAGTACAAACTTCAGTGACCCAAACACAAGAAAGGTAGTAAGTTGTTGTTGAGTCATTTTTCAGTCATGTCTATCTATTCATAACCCCATTTGGTGTTTTCTTGGCAAATACATTGGAATGGTTTACCATTTCCATCTCCAGCTTTCATTTTACAGATGAGGAACTGAGACAAGCAGGGTTAAGTGACTTGTTCAGGGTCATACAGCTACTAAGTGTTTGAGGCCAGATTTGAACATACGAAGATGAGTCTTCCTGAGTATAGGCCTGGCACTCTAGCTACTAGTATTCCACCTAGAGATCCATCTATAAAAGAGAGATTTCAGTGTTCTTGATGTTTGAACATGACTGAGTCATGGAGGAGACTGGGATAGAATGAAGGTTGATGAGTCAAGAGAGAGAATCACATACTAGAAAAAGTAATGTGTAATGGGAAAAGCATTTAGGTTCTGAACATTTCCATTAAAGAGAACAGCAATATGGTAGAGGGGAAAGAGTACTGGACCGTTAAAGGACTGATTTCTGTTCCTGGTCCTGTGATGAGTCAACCTGAATCTCAGTTTCTTCTATCTGTACATTGAGGATAACACAGTTGTTCTATTTCATGTGGTTGTTGTACCTGTCAGATGAGATGATATTTGCAAAGGTGCTTTGGAAGTTAGAGGTATTTCCATTAACTTTATTGATAGTACATTTATACAAACTATTTTTCAGTGTTCAGAGCATTTGTATTTATGGCTGATCTCTGTGATCTATGGTTTCTGAATTCCTGCAGAATTTAAACTTGTCCTTCGATTTAGATAGATAGTCCTAGGCATGTGCTTTTAAGAATAGATATGACTTTCTTAGGCCTAGCACAACTCTTCTTATCTAAAGTGATCTAGCTATTAAAAAAATTCAATGTAACTAATTTATTTTCAGATTGGACCGGCATTCCCAGGCTACCACACTTGTCTGTCAAATATTTGGAGGCTACCTGAGATCTCGAGGTATATTCTAATATATTTCATGGATTTAAAATTTAATGTTTGAATATGATATTGCATTTGTATTCAGCTATCTTAACAGTTGGTCTTGCCATAATGATTGTATTTTGCTAAACCTTTTCATTTTGATTTTAGTAAAGTGTATGAATTGCAAAGGAGTTTCTGATACCTTCGATCCATACCTTGATATTCCACTGGAAATAAAGGTAAATTTTATATTTGTTATAATAACCAAGAGTAAAGAAACTTAGTAATGCCCATGTGACTCTCCATGCAGTATAGCTCATTACAAATCTAGGCTAGACTTATAAATACTGGTTTACATAAGGTTACATATAAGTTATGAATCCAAGATGCTCAGACTTCATGTAGTAGGTGGTAGCTGCCTTGGGCTATTTCTTTAGCACTATCATCTTCCAGTGCAAGATAGCACAGTGGGATATAACCTAATGAGAAATAAAAATCACATTTCATTGATTATAACTAAAATCTTTTCTTTGCTTTCTAGTTGTATGCAACATAGTGTATCATTGCAAATCCATTATATTGGATGGCATCTCCAGGAGCCACAAAAGAGCAGGGAACCATGCCAGTGCTACATTGCAAACTCCTTGCCACCTGGCGTTGGTCTTGTCTGTTAGTGACGGAATCCCCTCTTTGTATGCTTGACTACTTAGATAAATACCATTTACTCCTCAGTTCCCCATAGGTTATTGCCTGTTTTTGCCAGATGATCTCTGGTGTCCAAAATTAAATGACTACTCCCAGGAATAGTGTTGTACTCAGACAGAGTAAGAACTATAATCCAACCTAGGGGCTTCATAGAAACAACTAAAACTACTGAAATGAAAGGTTGAGTATTGTTTGAGAAAGCACTATGCATTTTCAAATGATTCAGTGCAAATCTTTTCATTAGATTCTAAATTGTGTTTGTCATGTAAGAGGCAAAGACCTGGTTCCACTCTATTTCCCTGTCCATTTTACACCATGCTCCAGAGTAGTTTTCCTTAAAGCATATCTCTGATCATGTTACCCCCAACTAATCAATGGCTCCTCCTTGCCTACCAAGTAAAATTATCATGCAGTTCTGGTGATGTTACTCTCTCTCCAAAATAATCAGTGGCTTCCCATTGTTTACCATGTAAAGTTATTACTCAGTTCAGCATTCAGGATCTTCTACATTATGGCTCCAGTCTATCTTTTTGCATATTCTCTAGTGTTCTTCTCTTAAATCCAGCCAAATTAGACTTTTCATTGTTTCCTAAATATACCCCTTTGTTTGGAAACTTTTCTTTCCTTAAATATAAGGCTCTTCCTGTCCCTTGCCCAATTCTTATTGAAATCATGCCGATCCTAGAAAGGCACAGTTCTGCCTTCCTCTCAAACCTTTTCCTGATTTCTTCTCCCTAGATTCTTGCAACTGTATATAATTTGTCCCTCCTCTGAGCTGCCATAGACCGTTTTTTGTTTTTTACATTTATGGCATTTATCTTATTTATGTTTTTTTTTTAATATTCTTTGAACTAGATTATAAACTCTTTGAGGGTAGAGAGTGGGTCTTTTTTAGCTTTTATACCTTCTATATCTCTTAGTATAGTGCTTAGCATATAAAGACATTCAATAAATAGTTCTTAAATTGAGCCAAAAGACATAATCATAAGTTTAGTCCATGACCTCAGTTCATATAGTTTACTTAGACACAAGTTGTTTTTTGTTGTTGCGTAAGTCCTATTTCTACTCTAAAATGTAGACTTGTACCTTACCTAATGCAATACTTGATTTTTCTAAAGGTATTCAGTGAGATCTATTACAGCCAGAATTCTTCCTCCTTAGTGCGCTTGCACTGACCTCATTTGGAAAAGAGTCAATTCAATTCAGCAAACATTTATTAAATGCCTACTATGTCCAAGGTGCTGGATATACAAAAATAAAAATAAAAGTTTCTACCATCAAAGCAATTACATTCTACAGGAGTCTAAAATATGCTTATCAGTGTCCTAAACTCCAAATTCAGTTATTGTATCTCTAGGGGAAAAATGTTCAGACTTTATTCAGTCTCTGACTTTAAAAAATGAATAAAATAATGAGTGGTATACAGAAATGTAAAATTTACTATCTGTGGTAAAGTTCAGTACTATCCTTTTTTTGTATAAAAGATTCTTTTGTAGATGGCAAATGGTTTACATAAATTTTCATATTTTTAGTCTTTGTATTGTGATACTTCAAGGATTTGTGATTTTTTCATTGTGGAAATTTTTTTATTGGCACAGATCAAAACTCTTTTATATTTTAGTAAATGTTCTTAAGAGTAACTATGACTGAAAAACTTATCACCCCTTAGCTGGCCTGAGGATGAGCTTCTTATCATCATCACTTATCAAGGCTAGTTATCAGGAAACAGACATACAGGCCATCACTGAGCTATACTTGCAACCTTACTGCTTAAGCAGGACCTACTAGAACCCTGCCAGCACAGTCTTTGAGAGTCCAAGGTCTCAAAGGTGTCTTTGCAAAGTTGAAATGTCAAGAGTAAGACTTAAAGGTGACAATTAGGTGTTACTATTGTAATTGTTTTTGTAATGGTGTTTGAAATAAAATACTTCACTGTCTTTCTGACTTCTAGGCTGCCCAGAGTGTCAACAAAGCCTTGGAACAGTTTGTGAAGCCTGAGCAATTAGATGGAGAAAATTCCTATAAGTGTAGCAAGTAAGATGAACATTGTCATCTCATTTTGGTCTCCTAAAGCAGCTATTTTTTTAAAAAGGTGGTGGTCAGGGGAGTCAAGGAGATAGCAGCAACTCTTGACTCACATACTGTCTTTTCTTTTTTTTTAAGTAAGTTTTATTGATGCCTTTTGTTTTATATCATTGTCATTTCTGGATTATTTCCTTGATGAAAATATAATCAAGAGCAAAAATATTTTCCCAGACAACTTTCTTCCACATCTTCCCACACAGCTGACAGAGATGTGTAGAGAATATAAGATCCCATTGTCTAATCTGTTTATTACAAAAAAGATATGTCTTGATAGGACAAAATTAAGCCCTTAAAAGTTCTCAAACAAGGTGTTTCCAGTACCTCTTAAAGTTAGAAATAATCAGTAATCAGTTTAACCAGAGATAACTTTAAACAGTCCACTAAACATTCACATCGAACAAGATATAAAATGACATAAAATAGTGAGATATATGCTCATGAAAGATGTTCATTATTGTAAAAGTCCAATAGAAAGATTCTCTATCATTGATCAAGTTCTCTAGATTTTCCTGTTCACTGATGACACTATGCCAATTGAATTGAGCCTGAAATACTATAGTCTAATCAGTGAGAGTCATAGTCACTCAAAAGAGATCTGTCCACCTTGGAAAAACAAAGTGAATCAAAAATGCATATTGTCCAGATTGCAAAATACAATTCGATTGCCAACTAACTGAGATATCCTTTATGTGTGGGCAATTATACAGCAATTTTGGTGATTCCAATTGCTTTTCATTGCTGGAAAAGCCCATTTTAAACATCTATATTCTCTCTCTCCCCTTCTTGCTATTGGCTGTTTTAGAGCTGGGATGTAATAGGCACTTTGTCAGTAGGTGCCTCTGTCTGACATATAATATGTTGTAGCCTAAAAATTCTGTTTCAGACTTCCAGTTATATAAACTAAATCATTTCTTGACCTTATTAATTTGTTTGAGTTTAATTTAGAAAAGAGAAGGAAGACTTGTAGTTAACCTGTTCTAGATTAACCACTTACTTGTCTGATTTTCATCTATTCAGAATTTAGACCTATCTTTTGTTTTCCCTTCTGTCCTTTTTAGAAGAGGGGTCTTGTTCTCTTTTAATTTTGACGCTGTTTTTCTTGGTTATTATATAGATTTTCCAGAGGCAGTTTTAGTAACACTCTGAAGATGAACAGATACTTTTATACTAGCATTTAGAGCCAGTGTTTTGGCTTGACTTGAATTTTTTGACCAAGATCTCATTTATAAACTTGCCTTCTATTGTTTTATTTTTTCCTTGCACTTGGGTCTGAAAACACTGTCCTTATAGGTAGTCCCTAGATAAAATTCCTTTGTTGTAGTTGTTAGCCAATAATATTCCAACAACATGTATTTTTGTGTGTCTCAATCAAGTAGTAATAATTTTTTCCTAGTGTTGAGCTACATTCAGGTTTTACAAAGTAATTTCTTTAATGGAGATTGTGGTTACAATGATAATAATGAAATAGTCCCATAATTGGGTCATTTGTTTCCATTCATGATACTTTTGTGTAAATGATAACAGATTGAGTACTGCTGAAGATAGTTATAAATCAAATTTATATAATGTCTTATAACTGAGGAAACTGAGATTCAGAAGTTAAATGACTTAACGATGGTCACATAGCTAAATAAGAATCTGAGCTAGAATTTGAACCCAGGCAGACTTCTTGATTTCAGATCCATTGTTCTCTCAGCTACAATAGAGTGAATATTATTTACATTTCAGAAGACCATTTCACATTGATCCTTCATTTCTTCTGTAATTCAACTTACTTGTTTATAACTTACTATAGGGATTTTTGGAAATTTAAACTTTCTATTTTGTTACAAGTTACAAAAAATATTTTATTCCCTGCTGTTAGTTTTAGGAAAGATGTAAAAAAATGAACATATCAGTAACATTTACATTGTTTGACTACAATCTGGACTGTTTTGATTTTTTAAATTTCCTAAAAACCTGCAGTTGAGCTGGGCCTAGAATTGAACAGCAGGAGCAGTGGACAGGATTGCCTTTGGGAAATTGGGCAGTGCCTTTAAAGACCCCTACCAAGAATCTCCTTGAAACAAAGGCCCATCTTTTTAACAGTATTCTTCTGGTGATGCTGTGTGGCTTCAAGTCATAGAACATCAGTCTCTGAAGAATTAAAGTTGTATTACCCAAAGGGCAATGAAGTGGTACTGGTGGGCATGAGTAAGTTGTAGTACATTATCCACAAAGAACTGGGCTAAAGAAATGATGTAAAGGATGTCATCAGATAAAGATGTATGACTAGAAAAGCAGAGAGGGTAGTCTTGTGGTGAGAGTGAAGGACAATTGATAGAGAGCCCATGTGAAGACCAGTGGGGCATAAAATACCAGACCTAAAGGAAAGCCCCTTGCATGCTGAGTGGGGACCTTTTAGAGAATTTTGGGAGGACATGGACAAGAATTGCACAGGAGAGGGAAGAAATAGCTCATGATCTGCATCACTGCAGGCAGTGCCCATATTGATGGAGGTCACAGATCTAAAGTCCTGATGAAAAATCTACAGGACTCTGTTAAATGCTCATTTCAGAAAGTCATTTTGAAAAGTTTCAAGTTTAATTTCATTATGATTTTATCTGTTTTAGGGTTCATCGTATACTCTGAGCTTTGTCTCTCACTGCATTGAACTCTAAACTTCTTTTGGAAACTAATTTGGGATGTTTGAAGAAAATGTTAGCCATATCTTTTGAGCAAGTAAGAACATGAAGTACCAGAGAAAACATTCATCTCAAGTGTAACCAACTGTTTGTGCTTCTTTTAAGGTGTAAAAAGATGGTTCCAGCTTCAAAGAGGTTTACTATACATAGATCATCTAATGTTCTTACCTTATCTTTGAAACGTTTTGCAAATTTCAGTGGTGGAAAAATCGCCAAGGTATGTAGAAGATATTTCCCATCTTTATGTTCAAATTTTTCAGATCTTAAATGTTAGCACTTCATAAGTAGCTCCAAACTAACAGTAATAATGTAACTAAATTGTTTTGTCTCTTGATTTTTCTATACCCTTTCTTTGTCCCTATAGTGTAGGGGATTCATTGCAGCCTACTGGGAGAGAGAATAAACAGTATTAAAGAAACAATAATAAGAATAATAGCTAATAATATAATGCTTTAAGATTTGCAAAGTGCTTTATAAATTTATTTCATTTGATCCTCACAACAACCCTGGGAGGTAGGTGCTATTGTTACCCCCATTTTGCAGATAAGGAAACTGAGGTTGAAAGAGGTTAAGTGACTTGCCCAGGGTCACATAGCTAGGTAAGTGTCTGAAGCAGGATTTGAATTCAGGTCTTCCTGAGTCCAGGTCCCATGCTCTACCTGCACTGCCAGCTAGCTATTTTTCCTTTAGCATATACTTTAGATAATTGCTTATTCAGTTAGTTAACTTGATTATTTGATAATTACTTATGGCAGAACTACTAAATATCATCTATGTTTCAGACTGTAGTTAGCTCTCCATTATACATGGTAATGAGAAGATAGGGAGAGCTTTGAAAAGTGAGATTCCCAGAAAATGCCCGTACCTAATTAAGCCTACTTCTCTTCCAAAGTCTTTTTTACTTGAGTTTCTCAATAGTAGCAACATTGACTGATTTAAGTTTCACTTTCTTTCCCTTCTCCTTCCCACCCCTCTGGTGGACGTGCTAAGGAGCAATAAAGTGATCAAAAGGTAGGCAGCAGGAGGGAGAAGGAAACTTGTTAGTTTATGAATAATCAAGAATTTATTGCCGTTGTTACCTAATTTCTGACCGCTTCTTAGGAGACTGAAACACAGGAATTTTCATCATGACTGTAACATTGTTCTTCAGAGAATTCATTTAATCTCCATTTTGAAACAGGGGGGATAAATGTAGTAGGATTATATCTTAACATGAAATTGCATAAACTCAGAGGTTAAGTCATGTTCCTTGAAACACAATTACGTTTATTAAACCTTTGATATAATAACACAGCCCATAAGGGAAGTGTTACTCTTCATCTCCTACTTTAGGAGTATGGAAGGGTTTCACTGTACTTTTAATTGAGTTACAAGAAGTATCCTTTGTAAATTGTTCTAAAGCTATTAAGTAAAATACGCATTCAGAAATGACTTTTTTTCTCTCTTCCCCCTTTTATTTAGGATGTGAAATATCCTGAGTTTCTTGATATTCGACCGTATATGTCTCAACCTAATGGAGAACCAATTATTTATGTTCTATATGCAGTGTTAGTGCATACTGGTTTTAGCTGTCATGCTGGTCATTACTACTGTTACATAAAGGTAAATTCTTAAACATTCGGATTTATCATTTTAAAAAATTGAAGTACATCTAGGGAACTTTATAGTCTTTTCTTCCCTTCTTATTATTATTTTAAAGTGAATTATCCTGTCTATGGTATTTTATTCTTATCCAGTTATAGCCACTTTAAGGATTTCATTCATTTTCTTTTGCAGGCTAGTAATGGACAATGGTACCAGATGAATGATTCCATTGTTTCTACCAGTGACATCAGATCGGTGCTTAACCAGCAAGCTTATGTCCTCTTTTATATCAGGTACTATGATTATAAACAAAATATCCATTTATCGATCCACTAAAATAAATTATTTTAAAATACAGACTTTTTTGCTGGCAGACACTAGGACCAAGGCTGAAATAAGGTTATCAGAATTTTTTGTCTTTTAGTAGGCTACTGGAAGAATCAACAGCTGAATAAATAGTTTAGAAGATTGCCATATTCTGCCTTAGAGCTGGGTTTCTTATATACAAATTGAATAGAGATGTGTAGTTTTCTTTCCAAGGAGAAGCTCTTTGTATTGTTCTTGGCAGTATAATATAAATAGTCTCGCTGTTTCATTTCTAGGTCCCATGATGTGAAAAATGGAGGTGAACACACTCATTCCATTCATACTCCAGGACAGTCTTCTCCTCGGCCAGTGATCAATCAACGGGTTGTCAATAGTAAACAGACTGTGTCAGGCTTTATTGGACCACAACTTCCTCCTCATATGATAAAGGTAACATTTTATAGGTAGAGTACAAACTTCTTGCTGTTAATTTGTTAATTTATAGGCTGAACCAAATAACCAATGAGATCCCTTTCAACTCTGAAAAAAATTAAGTTTTGGCTATAAAGGAGGTACACAAAGTGTCTCTCTCATACCTGGGTGATATTTCCCAGTGTTGTGTGTAAATGGTATGATTAAGTGGATGAGTGGAAGTAAGTTACTTTTAGAAAGGAAAGGGCCCTCTAGGAACTCTTCCAAAGAGGAAAAATGTGGCCCAAATGTCAGGAGGCATTTCTTCTTTCTTGTCAAAGTTGAGAACTTGTTTAATGAGAGAGAGAGAGAAAGAGAGAGAGAGAGAGAGAATGTGTGTGTGTGTGTGTGTGTGTGTGTGTGTTTATCAATCAAAGAAGTCTGATTCTTGGTCCTCCATAGCTGGCTTCACCAGTGAAAAGATCCATTTATCCAAAGGAAGAAAATGTATTTTGTGATTCTAAGTGTATGTGCATGGGAGGTTGTACATATGGGGGAAGGGTAAAAAGAAAGAGAGGAGATGTGCTAGATGGGAGAAGAGTGAAGAGGGGGAAATTGGATGAGGGGAGGGAGATTAAGGGGGAGAGATGGAAGAGAAGATAATGTTTTCTGTTATGTTAAGCTTCTGATTAGTTTTTTAAAAGAATGTGTGATGAAAAAAATATGTAATTGGATACAACTTTGGACCTTCATGAATGTGTGTATGTGTCTGTGTGATTGAAATACTCAATTGTTTATAATATTTTACTTGCAGAATTCTAATCACTTAAATGGGACTGGACCATTGAAAGAAACTCCAAGCTGTTCTGTAGCAAGTGCTAGTAATTCTAATTTAAACAGAACAAGTCCTGCTCCTGCTTCAACTTCTATTCAAAACTGGACAGTTAACAGACCCTCAATTATTCCTGAGCCTCCCAAGAAGCAAAAAATCACTATCAGTATTCATAACAAGTTGCCTGTTAGACAAGGTCAGTCTCAAACTAATCTTCACAACAGTTCTTTAGAAAACCTCAGCAAGTCCATTCCCTCATCTACCATTACTAATTCTTCTGCATTACAATCTACCTCAAATGCATCGACAATGTCAGTTGCTACTAAAGTATCAAAACAGATCACACCTAGTGAATCTTGTTCCAAGCCAGTAATGAATGGCAAGTCCAAGCTCACCTCCAGTGTGCTGGTCCCTTATGGTGCAGAGTCTTCAGAAGAATCTGATGAGGAGTCAAAGGGACTGGGTAAGGAGAATGGCCATGCAAAACCTCTTAATGGACTTCTGACTGGAAATGGAGTTGGTATACTCCCAAACACTTGTTCTTCCTGTCAAGATGCTGAAGATGATGAGGCTTCTCATCATGACCTGCCAGAAACTGTGACAGTAAATGGTGCTAATAGTATAGAGAATAGTGAACCTAAAGAAAATGGACTGTCATTTGATGATCCTACTTGCCAAGTCAAGCCTGCTAAACATTCAGAAAATCCCTTTTCTAAGACAAATGGATTACATGGAAAGGTGAGCATGTGTCATCAATTTACACATTTTAAAGGGGTGGCTTTAAATTTAACAGTAATGGTATTCCAGCCACGAACAGATGAAAAGATTTGTACCACTGGCATATTTAAAGAGGTATTTTGTTTTTTATTTTAGTTGATGCCTACTCCTTTGCCTCCACTTCCAGAAGACAGAATTGTAGAGTCTTTCAGATTCAGCAACAAATTAAAAAGCTTGACTGATGATATAAGGTAATACAAGAATAAATAATCTTAATGCAAGTCCTTTGTCATAAATCTTATTGGCTACTAAAACTCTGTAGTATTTAAACAAATATTAGTGACCTTTTTTCACTTTATTACTATACTACTTGTGCATTTTAACTGATCTGCATGTGATTACCTGAAATGACCTTTTAGTATCATAGAATAACTAGGAAAAATTTTCAAGAATGTAGTTTTTGTGTGCCAAATTTTCTACTTTTTTTTAATACATGAGTCAGTCCATTTAAATTCAACTCATTCAGGCTAGCATGGTCTTCTTCTCAGATAGCCTTCTTTTTTCACTTGTAATTGTGGTTGCTCTTCTCCTTTTGAGGATTATAACTTCATAGTACATTGTTAATAATGATAGTATTTTTATACGCTTAAGTACCATATTTACCTGTGTGATTTCCCCCATTTTCTCTTAGGTATTTTCACTCTAAACAGTGGGGACAAGAGTGTGAAGGGAAGCGTCTGCAATCTGCCACCCTTCATTAATCTTTGAGATTTTCCCTGCCATTTGAGATTTCCCTGCCTGTGTAACTGCCAAAGAGTTACACAGCAGTCGGTGGCAGAAATATTGGCATATTCATTACCAGGTTGGCCACAGGTGATGAATTTTTCAGCCACAGCAGTTCTTGAAGATCATCTTAGTCATAGAGGAGGTGCAGTCAGTTGCTAGAACCTGTACCACACTGACCAAAGTATAGGTCCTTGAAGTATTCAAGTATAGATATCTTAACACTTCTTTTCAGTAATTCCTTATTACTTGGTGATTTAAAGACATTTTTTTTTTTAAGTAGCCTTCCAAACTAAAGCAATTTTGATCCAGGGTAAAAGGTACAAGAAGATGCTACAGCTCTCATTCCTTGTTCTGCTGTTTATACCAGTGCTGAAGAGTTGCTGGGAAGAAGGCAGCCTTGTAGTCCCTGTGGGGGAGGGGCGTGGGAAGTAAATAGTTGAGCCATGAAAGAGAAGTGAATCTTCCAAACCTAGTTATGAGCAAAGAGTTGGCTTCCCCTCAAACCCTTTGTCTGCTCTGAAG
Source organism: Petaurus breviceps papuanus (assembly GCF_028583685.1). NCBI lineage: Eukaryota > Metazoa > Chordata > Mammalia > Diprotodontia > Petauridae > Petaurus > Petaurus breviceps. Next base: position 24,062,514 of record NW_027185764.1, read on the forward strand.
AAACCTCGGCTACTACTAGTGATTACTGTTTCAGTGCCGAAAGAAAAAGTAGAGGAGGAAGAATTAATGTGAGACAAACATTTTTCTTGACTGATATGGTACTAATTGAAATATTGAAGAAGTTGAGGTAGTATTTTGAATAATAATGTAAATATTTATGCCATATATCTTGTAATTAATAATGAAGGTATAAAATATATTTCCTCTCAGAAGTAAAGGGATCTTCTATTTAGGGTAAATTACCACTTCCAAGAGTACCATGTGATTTATTTCAAGATTTTACATTATTTAGAATAATAGAACATTATCTCAGGAAGTTGGGGCCTTTACAGAGATGACCTTCTCCAGCCCCCTGTTTTAGAGATGAATGAATTGAAGATCAAGAGGTTAAATTACTCACCGAAGATGCTATGTTATGGCTAAGCCCAGAATCCAGATCTCCTGGTTCCTGGTCAAATATGTTCTCCATATAATTTTTTTTTTTACTACTTCTTTACTTGGAGGGTACTCAATTCACTTTGTTCCATTGTATTGAATTTTTAACTAATCATGATTATCATCCCCAGATTGGTTTTTGAAAAAAATGATGATTTCTGCTTATTTGATTCACAAAAATTCAGCTTGATAGTTTGCAGATGGTTATTATAAATCACAAATTGACTATTTAGCCCAGAAAATAAATTAAATCTCAGGCCATTTTTTCACCTTTAAAAACCTTCCTAATAAGTTTAACCTAATTCTAGTAGAGTAAAAGATGTACTGTGGGGACCAATGTGTAGGCTAAAATAGGCCCCAAACTCTAGATGTTAATGGTGCTAGATGGTCTCTGGGGCAACTAAAGCTTTTATACTGAGTTTCTAAGAGGATACTGGTAGAATAGAGTTCTTTACGAAACAAAACTTCATGAAAGGCTGAGTTTGAGTAAAAAATCAACAAGTTAGATGAAGATTTGTTGGACTTGAGCAAAAATGAAATCCTAAAACCTGAGGCTAGTAAATTATACATCTAGGAAAAGAGAAGACATTGTAATCAGTCAAGGTAACAGGTTCAGCATTTATCACTAGCCGTTTCTCGGAAAGCCAAGGATAGTTGTTAATCCCTCCTTCCACTTCCACAGCAGGGGTATCACAGAAAAAGCACTGCACTGGGAATCTGGAGATACAGAATCCTATCCCACATTTTGGTGCCATCTAGCTGTGTGACCTTGAGGAAGCTTTTCTGAGTTTCTTTTTCCTTATTTCTATTATGTTGAGAGTTTGAGAGGAGTCAGATAAAATTGATTCTAGGGTTCCTTCCAGACCTGATATTCTGTGATTTTTAAATTTTTCTTTGGATGAATATCAGATGAATATTTGTTTAAATCCATACCAGAGAATCAAAACTAAATTGTAGAATCCTAATGCTCAGCAGGAATTCTGGCAAATATTAAATAATATTTCCAAGGGGAAGATACAATCCAAAATAAAAAGGGCCCGTTAGTAATGACCAATAAAGCTAGTAAGATCACGGAGTAAGACAAAAATACTTGCTTTACTTTCTGGAAGGTTGGGGATCTTTTGGGCTAAATGATGATAGTATTTCTTCAAGAAAGAAGTAGAATTTTTATTTCTAATGTTTTATAGCCAGTATTAGAAAGAAAACTTAAGGTTTACATCATCTCCCTCAATGAACAAGTTCATTCTTGCCAAAAGTATCTGTTAATCAAAGCAGTTTCTTCATTTTTTTCTTTTAAGATTTTTTGAGAGAGGGATTGGAAGTGTGATTGGGGAAGTAAGATTGGTGGAGAACAATTTCAAAATGTTTTTTCATTCTTCGACAGAATGGTGATAGAATTTGGAACTATATTATATAAAGAATGGCTGAAAGAGTTGAAGGGTATTTAGTTTGTAGAAGAGAAGATGTAGAGGAGTCATGATATCTGTCTTCCGAAATTTAATAGGCTGTCATATAGAAGATAATTAGACTTATTCTATGTGATTTTTTTCTCCCCAGGTCTACTGGGTAGAAACTATAGGGAAACAGATTTTAGCTTGCTCTAACAATGAATTTGCTAACAATTAAATGTGTCAGAAAACATAATGAGTGGTCTCTGGACCTGGAACTGTTTCAAGAAAAGCTAGGCGATCACTTTTGGGGGATGTCGTATAGAGGATTCATTCAAGAGGGATGGGGTATGACTAGAGAAGTTCTAAGGTCTCTTCTACTTGTTTGCTTCTATAAAACTGTGATTCTAATTTCAGTCTGCCTTGTTTGTGAAGTGAGTTTTGTAATTGTTTTTTTATCTTTAATTAGTACATCCTTTCAGTAATTCTCTTGTCAGCTAAGGTACTTAAAAGCACTTCTCTCTTTCAAATAACTTTTAATTCTGCAAACTGGTTCTAACACCATCCAATGTTTTAATGCTGCAAGTTAATGTTTTAGGGTTTCATTTTAGGCCAGTACCCATGCTGTCATGATTATGGAATGATATCTCATTTATTTTTTTCCACAGAAAAACTAGGAACGTTATCAGGAACATTCATTATAAATTTTAGGACAATCATATATTCCTCAAAGTATATACAAATCATAGTACTTGTTTCATGCCTTGTAATAATGACTTTCCTTTCACTCAACTCTAGGCTGCAGAGCATGTCATAGAATATAACATGGAATAGCAGTCTAGAATATGGTGAAGTAAAATCAGAGACTTAGCTCAGCTTTCCCACATTCCCCTCCAAACAACTTTAAAATAATGCCTTAAATTGACTTCTGGAGCAGCAGAACCAGCAAAAGGTCAGGGTGAAACAATTCTTCAGCCCAAGACAGCTTGGGAGGTCAGCGGGAAAGGTCTGTTCAGCGGGAAAGGTCTGTCTCACCAAGGGGGTGGTTGGGCCTGGACCCCAGTGTAACACCGACTGTGCTTCAGCAAGTCAGCAGTGGGCCTTGGGGGTGGCTACATTGGTGGTGGCAGCAGCTTAAGGAGTTCTCAGGCTCTAGATGGTAAATGGGTTGGACAACTGGTCAGAAAGAAATTCTAGGGGACTCTGGTTCAGGATCTTGTTGCACTGCCCATACACAGTCCTGTGTTGCAGTCCTAGGACAAGGAGAAGCACTAATACTTGCAGCCCGAGAGAGACTGGGGTCAGAGTACTAGGGCAGAGAAGAGTACTTGTTGTTCATGGGGGAGCAGAGGCCTTAGTCTCAGGTTCAAAGCAGAAAAGAGCATTAATGCTTGTGACCACAGGAGAGCAGCAGCCAGAGTCATAAGGAGTGAAAGCACTTATAGCCACAGGGCAGCAGGGGCCCAGATCACAATTCCAGGGTGGAGAAGAATGCTTGTGGTTACTTACAGACCAGAGCACAGACTAGGAGAACAGTGACCATACATCTCCTTAGATCATACCACCTTGGAAGAACTGAAAACTTCTGACTCAGAGCTAGCTCAGAAAACAGTTTGAAAAACCTGAAACTTAGGATAGTGCCTCCTCCACATTGGGAGCAGAGTGCAACTTTAACATGAAGTTTAAAAGTTCTAGTGGCATAGAAAAATGAGCAAACCACAAAAAACCTGATTGTAGAAAGTTATTATGGTGTTAGGAAAAATCAAGACAAATTCAGAAGAAAACAGTGAAGTCAAGCTTCAAAGAAAATTGTGAATTCATCACAGGTCCACAAAGAGTTCCTGGAATAACAGTTTTATCCAGATTGTTTATGAATAAGTATTGTCTCAACCATTATCTTGGTTGATCTTTGTCTTGACTTTCCCCTTTCCCTTCTGCACTTATCTTTTTTTTGCTCGTGATTCATTTCCTCTGTAGAGGAAAACATCATCTCAATTACTAAAAAGCACTTTGAAAAGAACAACATTCAGAAAGTCTCATCCTAAGTAAATTGGCCAGGTGGGGAACAAATTTTTGTTTGTGGCTATCCATGAAACAAAAACATGCAATAGTTTTGTGTAGCCCTTTCTGCTTCTGCCATGATTGTGACAATTAAGGAAAAAAGGTGGTGGAATGTGCTAAGAATTACAGTTTTTAGGCCCTCTGTAAAAATTAACTTGCCTCTTAATTATTTTAAATGTAAAAACCTTGTCCGGTAATTGAGTAGACATAACACTGGGTGAGCTAAATCATCTCAATCATAATATTCTTTCTATAAATAAAACTGGAAAACCAAAAAAAATGTCACAGCTAAATAAAAGGATAGCTTATCAGTTCTTCTTGGAAAGGCAAAAGAGGTGATAGAGTGGGTTTTAGCCAACATCCTGTGGCATTAAGAAACATCATTTCATGGAGTACTTGGTCATCAGATGACAAACAGTGCTCATGATCTTCATTTGCAAAAAGACTACTGAAAATAATCGTACTCATAGTCTTGTGACTATTTCAGGGGAGAAGGTAGGGAAACACTACATAAAATAATTCAGTCATTAAATGAGAATACACTTCAATGCTTTAATGACTTCAATATAAATATGACATAGGGAAGGAAGGAAAAAAAAAGTTGACAAACATGGTTCAGAAGTAAGAAATGAGAGGGGCCAGAGGATTGTAGATGATACAGAGGCCTCATGAATAAAGTGAACACTTCCTTTAAGAAAGTTGAAAGGTGCTTGATGTGGCAAAGCAGCAAGTAATATAACCCAAGAAAGAGTGAATTTATGTGAATTGACAAAAAACAGCTGGTTACTGATGTCAGAATCATTTCAGAATCAGCTATCTACATATAATCAAACCATCTTCTACTTGATAAAACAAAAGATCAAAATCAATAATGATTATAGGAAAGAATAAAAATTAGAATATATGGCATAAAATAGAGGTAACTCCAGTCTTATCTATTTAGATGAGATACTGTAAAACAGATAAAAGAACAGATATTGATACAGACTATTCCTACTTCCTAAGGAAATTTAATCAATGTAAAAATCATTCGTTTCACCAAGGAAACCAGAAGAGACCAAAAATATCCTGTCAGCAAACATTTGATTTCCTTGCCAAGCAGAGATATGGCAACCAACTGCAGTACCGGGTTAGACTATAAACTCATTTGTAAGGAGAATAGTGGAAGATTATGGCTCATAAAATAGCAAGAAGTAATGGAAGAAAAAAAATTTACAGAAAGCTTGACTAGAGAGCCAACTTAGCCAGATCATCCTGAGGGCCTTTAAGAATAAAGCTTGAAATATAATGAACAGATGAATAATGGAAAAGATCGATAAAAATTTCTATAATAAACCTATTTTCCTCTATCAGTGACAGTGATTTTGTATTCTAACATCACTCTCCTGAATGTATTGCTAAAGAAGTTGAAAGAACATTAAAGAAAACAAAAATGGGGAGAGCAACTGGACTAAACCAAGTTTACAAAGTGGAGGTACATTTTGGAGATGATACCCTTTTGAAGGAATTAAGAAATTGATGTTCCAGATATCTGAGAGAAGTGCTTAGAAAAAAAATACAGATATTATTTTTTAAGTGGCTGAAAAATCGCATTTATTGAGTAACTCATATGCCCATAACTTTTTTTTTCCTTTTTGGAGGGGGGAAGGCAGGGCAATTGGGGTTATGTGACTTACTTGTCCAAGGTACACAGGAAGTGTTGTGTCTGAGGCCCCATTTGAACTCGGGTCCTCCTGACTCCAGGGCTGGTGCTCTATTCACTGCGCCACCTAGCCACCCTACCATAACTCTTATCCTAGCTTTACAAAACTTTTCCAAAAATAATTTCCAAATGTACCAAGGACAGGCGCAGTGAATGAGAAATAAGTAGTAGGCCTTTAGCAAACAATGTTCTATAACAGACCAAAAATTTAGAGGCACATGATTGAAAAGTACATCAAATCCTACTGTGCTTACTGTTTGACCATAAAAGAAAAATTTTAATCAGAGAAAAGCCACCTTAAAGGCTCCTTCAGAAAGGTATCTCCAAATACAATCAAAATGTATCAAAATTTAATTTTGATAGAGAACTTTTGTTTATTGCCCTTCTAATTAATAATATTAGGTGTGGCATAAAGCAAAGTGTTTGCTATCCTCATTGATGGGAGCTAATAGACCTCAAGGAATTTCCTCTAAATACTGATGGTCATCCAGATTCTCCTGTTTGTGGATGACATTGTACTCATTATAGCAATCTTTGACACATTGTAAAGCCTTGTAAATGAATCATCCCTCAAAACGATCCACTTAGGAAAAAACCAAGTAGGCAGAGAGTTGCCTCTTGACTAGGCTCTGATATACAGTTGGATGGATGATTCATGGACCTGTGGATGGTTAATGAGCTGGGCCCAGAATTGAACAGGAGAAGGTGAATGGGTTGGGTTGTCTTTGGGAAATTGTGCAGGGCTTTTCATGACTCTAAGCTTTCCCCTAAAACTAAGGTTAATCTTTTAAGACCAGTGTTTTTGTGATGTTTTCAGGCTAAGTCTTAGAATAACACTTTTTGAAGACTTCAAGTTGTGAGTCATTCAGAGAGCATCCAAAAGATGCATGGTGAATGCAAGTAGGCTAAAATCTATTAAAAAAGAATTGGGTAGAATAAATGGTTAAAAGGTTATCAGAGAAATTTGTGACAAATCAGAGAAAAGGTTGGTTGGTACTTAAGAGTGAGGGATAAGTCATGGGCAACCCTCATGCTACACTGACATAGTATCAAGAGGCTTCCAACATGTTGGATGGACCCTCTGTGAAGGATATATGGGAAGGACATGGACAGGAGTTACAGGTTCAAAAGATGTGTCTAATTTTTGGTCTAATATTAGAAGCAGCACCCGTATCAGTGAGGTTGAAGACTGATTAAAATATTGATGTCTAATCAGTAACTAAGGGCTTGAAAACAGGAGGATTCTGGTCCTTCTGTGATGAATATGTAACGCTAATTTGTAGCTGCTGCCAGGCATCTCTCTTAAGACTACAAATTACTGAGGAATTGATGGATCTGTATCACTGGAGGGATCTTTTGGGGAGCTCTGTACAACAATGGAATCACAGGTCCCATCCAAAATGTTTTGTGGTATCCTTGCTACTCCTGAGATAGGAAGTAGGTGACTGGAACAACTTGAAGTCAGAGGCCTAACAAGGATGGAAATCTAGTGCTGGGTGCTATTGTTGAGCCAATGTCTAGCAACAGTGAAGGTACAGAAGCCTCAAGCCTAGTGCTCTGCCTAGGGGGACCCCATGGTAAAAAGGAATCCTGTGGCATTAAATAGAGTGACATCCAGAATACCAGAAGAGGTTGTCAGAAAATCAGTATTACCTTTCTACTGATCAGGCACAAGATGGGTGTAAGCACAGGCTCCAAAATGGATCTGCTTATTGTAGGAGCTGCCCATTCCCAACACTGGTTAGCCTTCATCTGATGGGGTTTGGGGGGAGATAGTGAGGAGAAATTTTTTTTTTTTAATGGAAGACCAGTCTGCTGGCCTGGAATGGTTCTGGAGACTGGAGTCCTTGAGGCTGTTTGGAGATAGAAGAGTGTCTGTAGCTTAAGGACTGTGGCACCCTAGAGCTTGGACTTTAAACTTCAGTTTTTTCAGCAGATGCAAAGGTATAAAAAGGGAGGAATCAGTATTTGTGATTCATGTGCCCCCTTCATGTGGCCATCCTTGGTCCTTCTCATCCAACTGCTGTGCTCTTTCCCTCCTCAAATATTCCTACATCACTCACCTTATCTCTCCTTTGCAGCCTTTTATATTTGTGAATATGCTTTTTGCCTCCTGAATAGAATGTAAATTATTTTATAGCAGGAGATGTTTTTGCCTTTGAGACCTAGCATCTCACACAATGCTTTGCATGTGGTAGGTCCATAATAACTGTCTTTTGAATTGAACATGGTTCTTTTTTGGGTAGGATGAATGTGCCTATTACTAATCTGTTTGTGTGGTTGATTTTCTTGGTTTCAGGTAAACTAAGTTAGGCAACAGAGTAAAGTGGAAGGAGGAGTTGAAAAATCTGGAGCTTAGCTTACTAGCTGGTTACTAGCCATGTAACCAAGGACAAATCACTTGGCATCCTTAAACTTCAGTTTCCTGGGGCAGCCAGGTGGCTCAGCGAGTAAGAGCACCGGCCCCAGTATCAGGATGACTTGGGGATCGAATCCGGGCTCAGATACTCAGCACCACACCCAGAAATAACTGGCCGTGTAACCTTCAGCAAGTTACTTAACCCCGATTGCTTTAAAAAAAAAAAAAACTTCAGTTTCCTTGCCTCTAATTGGAAATACTACTACTTGGCCTGTTTTTGTGAGAATCAGATGATAAAATGTGTATATGTGTAAATGCTTTATGGATTGTAAAAAAACTATTCACATTCAAGGCAGTATCATAAATATTGAAATAATGTAATCTGAATTATTGAGTTTTGATTGTATTTAATGTGCAGCAAACCCAATAATGAAAGATGTGTGTGAATTTTACATGCAATGCCATGAAGTAATGTGTGAATTTTATACTTTCTTGGCATACTATTAGCATAGGAATTTTAGAAAAATATAGCAAAGGAAAATGAAATGCAAAGAGCACATCTTGTTGGGATAATATTCCCTGAAAACAATTTGAACACTTTTTTGGTAAGAGAATCTTTTACACATATATGTCAAGGCATCCTTGATAGAGGTATCAATAACCAGCAGTGATCACGCATTTATTAAATGTCTGCTGGGTGGTACAGATACAAAGAGTGAAATGATCTCTACCCTTAAGGAGCTACTGCCATTTTAATGGGGGAGACAAATACATGTGTAAGTATTTTTTGTTCATTTTTTCAGTCATATCCTACTCTTTATAACCCCATTTGGGATTTTCTTGGCAAAGATTCTGGAGTAATTTGCCATTTCCTTCTTCAGCTCATTTTACAGATGAGGAAACTGAGGCAACCAGGGTTAAGCTACTTGCCCAGGGTCATACAGCTAGTAAGTGTCTGTGCCCAGATTTGAATTTGGGAAGATAAATCTTCCTGACTCCAGAGCATGTGCTCTGTCCACTGTGCCACCTAGTGGTCCATATAAATATATATTTGTGTGTGTGTGTATGTATACACACACATACACATATATATACTTATATGGTATGTACATATATAATATATAAGTATAAATAAGTATACAAATAATAAGTATAAAAATAATAAAGACTAGTACAAGTAGTTATGGAAGGAGGACACTAGACAATTGGAGGAATCAGGAAGGGTTTTGTGCAAAAGGTAGTGCTTGAGCTGTGTCTTGATGTGTGTTGAGCTGTGTTCTTTAAGGTGGAGGGGAGGAGAAGAGTGCATTGTGGGCATGAGGGATGGCCTACATAGAGCTATAATTGAAAAACACAGGCAAGACCAGTTTGGCTTAATCACAAGTAGAATAATAGATTGGGGCTGGTTGTGTAGGACTTTAAAAGCTTAACAGAGGGCTTTATATTTTATCTGGAGGGCATTAGGAGACCACTAGAATCGATTGGATGGGGGAGTCATGTAGTCAGATCTTGACTTAAGGAAAAATTACTTTGACAGCAGTGTGTAGGATGGACTGGAATGAGGAAAGATCTGAAGAATACTAATTAATAGGCTGTTGCAATAATTTAGGTGAGAGGTGATGAAGGCCTGAACTAAGGTAGTAGCTAGGTGAATGGAAAGATTGGGAAAGGATGTGAGAGATGCTATTTTTACCTCTGCAACAAGAGTGAGTAACTAACTAGCTATGTAGGGTAAGAGTGAAGAGTCAAGGCTGGGTACTTTGCTAGGTGTTGGGAATACAAGTACAAAAAAAGAAACACTCCCCACTCACCTCCTAACAAAAAAATAGGGAAATATGGAAGAGGGATGGTATGGAGTGAGAGGTAAAATAATGAATTCTGTTTTGGGCACGTTGAGTTTGAGGTGTTTCCAGGACATTTAAGTTTGAAATGTCCAGTAGGCAATTGGGGCAGGGAATCAGCTAACATAGAATCCATGGCAGCTGATGAGGTGACCAAGAGAGAATGTAGGAAGAGAACAGAAAAGGAACCAAGACAGAGCCTTGGGGAATAGGCAGGCTTTTGAAATGACATTCTTTAGCAGACTGTCACAAAGGTACAAAGACTGCAAGATCTCATTATATTTGTTATAGGGTAGGGGATGACATTGTGACTGCAACCATATAGAGAACCCCTGAATGATGGAAAAACTCTCTACCCATGCAGGTCAGCACCTTCTGTGTAATTTATAGTCTGGGCTAGTGAAGTCAAATTACATTTTAATCTGATTCAGCTGCATTTGTTTGACCCCTCTGGTCTGGAGAACCAAGAGGCTTAAAAGACTTGCCCAGGTTCTTATGGTCAGTATTCAGAGGCAGTGCTTGCCTGAGGTCAGTTCTTTACTGTGAGGCACTGTACTAGGCTTGTTTGTTGGCTTTTGTTTTGGTAGAAGGAAATGCTACTTTAAGTGCTCTTTTTCAACAAGATTACTGCAATGCATGTGTCAGAATTGTAGAAGAATCCTTGGAAGATGTAACAACAAAGATAATTCTGTTTTAGTCTGTGCCATATAGTAACAATCATGCAAGGTATAAGTCAGGGAGATGTGATTGCTGAAGAAGTTTGCCACTGTCATGGAGGGTGTCCAGCACAATGACATCTTCCCAGTGCACTTGTTTACAGATGACATTGTGCTGATTGTGAAAAGTCCTGGTACATTATTCCATCACAGTCTAAATGAGGTCTACTATTCACGTTATTTTATCTACATCAAAAAAACTAAGTGGATAAAGAATGTGTACTGTCCAGATAATGATGTGCAATTGGATGAGCAGCCCATAGATCTGGATATCTTGGATAACATTGTGGTTGGGGGATGGAGGCCTCCCCAAGCAGTCAGTCATCAAGCATTTATTAGGCTTCTCCTGTGTGCTAAGCTCCAGGGATACAAAAAGGTCAAAAAATGAGCCCCTCTCTCAAGGAGCTCAGTCTAATTCAAAATTGGACCCAGTGAAATATAGGGGTGTATGCATGTGTGTATACATGTATGTATGCATACACTTATACATACATGTGTATATACATGGGTGTATATTTATGTATAATATATACTATGTGTGTGTATGTGTGTATGTATATATTGCCTTTGGAGAAGGTGGAGTGCTTCTAATGAATCTAAGCATCTCTCTGAAACAAAGGTTCAGCTTTAAAAAAAAATTATGCTTGTGGTGCTCTGTGGGTTCCAAACATTCTGCATTTCAGTCTCTGAAAAATTAAAGTTGCATATAATCCAAAGGGTAATGGGTGTGTGTGTGTGTGTGTGTGTGTGTGTGTGTGTGTGTGCACATGTGTGCATGTGGGTATGAATAAACAACCCATTACTGGTAAAGAATCGTGTAAGAGAAGTGGTATACAGGATGCCATCTGAGAAGGGAGGCTGGTCACGTGACATAAAGGGTGATAATGCAGAGGACAAAGAAGAAATGCTTGTCAGATCTGTTGTCAGGGAAGACCAAACAAGACATAGGGAGGTTCATGGAAGGTAAAATGAGCAATATTGATTACGTAAATTTTTTTTAAGTTTTTGTACAAATAGGACCAATGCAGCTAAAATTGTGGTTGGGGGATGGAGGATAGAAGAGAAACAAATAAGGGGGAAATCCTACAGCAAGTTTCTCTTATAAGGATCTCATTTCTTTGCTTTTTTTTTTGAAGGGCAATTGGAGTTAAGTGACTTGCCTAGGGTCACACGGCTAGTAAGTGTTAAGTGTCTGAAGCCAGATTTGAACTCAGGTCCTCCTGATTCCAGGGCCAGTGCTCTATTCATTGTGCCACCTAGCCGCCCCAAGGATCTCATTTCTAAGGCATATAAGGAACTGGTTCAAATCTGTAAGAATAAGAGCTATACCTTCATTTGATATTTGATTAGAGGATATAAATAGGTTTTCTAAGGAAGAAATCCAAACAATCAATAGCTATATAAAAAATGCTCCAAATCACTAATGAGATAAATACAAGTTAAAGCCACCCTGAAGGTCCTTCTTTCACCCCTCAGATTGGCAAAGTTAGCAAAAAAGAAAACGACTGATGTTGTGGGGACTGTGAGAAACCTGGCACATTAATATACTATTGGTGGAGCTATGAATTGGTCTAATCACTCTGAAAACCAATTTGAAACTCTGCTTCCATAGTCACTAAACTGTGTATGATCTTTGACCCAACAATACCACTACAGACCTATACTCCAAAAAGATCAAAGAAAGAGGAAAAGGATCCAATAGAAAGCAGAGAGGTGGTGCAGTCAATAGAGTACCGGTAGAGAATCAGTAATACATGAGTTCAGATCTGGCCTCTAACACTTATTAGTTTGTGTGACCCTGGGTAAGTCACTTAACTTTTGTCTCAGTTTCTTCGTTGTAAAATGGGGATAATAACAGCAACTACCTCCCAGAGTTGTGAGACTCAAAAGAGATCATTGTACAGTGCTTAGCACAAAATAAGGACTATACACATGTTAGCTATTTTATATACATACATATATATACACACAAATACAAAAATACCCATAATTGTTCTGGTATGGTAAAGAACTGGAAACTGGGGGCGGCCAGGTGGCTCAGCGAGTAAGAGCACCGGCCCCAGAGTCAGGATGACCTGGGATCGAATCCAGGCTCAGATCCTTAGCACCCACCCAGAAACACCTGGCCGTGTAACCTTGAGCAAGTTACTTAACCCCAATTGCTTATTAAAAAAAAAAAAAGAGCTGGAAACTAAAAGGATGCCTATCAGTTAGGAATTGACTAAACAAATTATGATTTATGAATGTAATGAAATACTATTGTGCTCTAAGAAATGATGAAAGCAGTAGTTTTAGAGGATCCTGGGAAGATCAGATACACCAATTCAGAGTTGAGCAGAACCAGGAGAGAACACTTTGTACCACAACCACATTGTAAAAACAGTTTTGAAAGTCTTCAGAAACTCTGATGAATGCAATGATCAACCAAAATCCCAGAGGACAGAAGACAGTGAACACAATTTACCTCCTGAGAGAGAAGTGATAAATTCACTGTTCAGATTGAGACATTTTTTTGGACGTGACCAAAGCAGGAATTTGTTTTTCTTGAATATACATATTTGTTACAAGGGTTTTGGTTCTGGTTTTCTCATTTTTGTTAATTAAAAAAATGAAATTTAAATTTCTCCTTTTTTTGTCAATTAAAACAGTGAAATTTAAAGATAAAACAAAAATGTGAAAGATAACTACCCATGTGGGCAAGATAATAGCCCACATGATAATTTTGCATTTATATGTTGTCAAACAATATAGAGGAAGGTCCCAAGGACATTATAAAAATTTAACGGAATTCAGGGATGAGACTTATACAGGAAGAAAAGGGCTTACGATTTACCCTGTTAGAAGGGGTACTCAAATTAATGAGCTTACAGACCCATTGAATATAAGCTGTTGTTAGTTGAGAGAACTTCATCTCTGAAATTCTGGTAAAAATCACAGACCCTAGATTATTAGGGAAAGGAGGGGAAAAAGTTGCACTTCAGGCCACTTGTTCCTTTCTGATAGGCAGAATTTAACAAATGGAATATAATTTGAGTAGAAATAAAGGATATTTGGAAGTAGTGGAATTCTGTAATTTGGTGGGACCAAAATTGGGGTGGGGCTCAATAGAATATTGTGTACTAAAGTCTTGAAGTATCTAAAGATGATGGCCCTTCTATTGAGTTTAAGCATATTTTACTGTAACATTTTATAAATAGATATTTTTAAATAGTTTTTTTCCTAAGGAAACAGTTTTTAGTTCAAAACTAACATAAATATACCCAAGTTTTTTGAATGTGTGTGTTCATGTTTGATTCTATGGAAATTTCATTTCAAGCTAATTTTCCTTTTCCTTTGTTTGTTTTGGTGTAGTTCAACTGGAAATGAGAAACCACCAGAAGAAGAACATGGTACAGAACTTGTGATTGGTAGCAACAGTTCAGCTTCCTATGAACAACTAGACAAAATTACTTCAAGTCTTAGCTGCAAAATAAAGAGTACCTTTCCACTCTCAGATCCTAATGTCATTGCTACCAAAGAAGAAATTCCTGAAAGTATTATAGCAAAACCAGAAGAATCTATTCCCAATATCATTAGTCATTGTAATGCTAACAAGAAAGCCATCGGAGATGATCAGTTTCCCAAACAGTGTGATCCTGGGAATTTCACAGATGAAAAGATCATACTACCCCAAGAAATAAAGGGAACAGTAAAGGAGAATTCACTGAACTCTGCATCAGTGGACACAGTGGAAAAATTGAGCCAAACTCCCTCAAATAATTTTGACACTGAATGTGATAGTAATAAACTCTTAGTATTTATTAGTACTGAAAAATGCAAAGAAACAAAGGACCTTTCTAAAAGTATAGACACATCTACTAATGAACTTTCTGCAACCCAGTTAGATAAAATTGTAGAGAATCATTATTCAAAAGGGAGCGCTGAACAAAGTAATGGTGAACGATGTGAAGAAAATAAAGTTAGACAAAAAGTTCAGAGTAATTCTCCAGTCAAGGAAAAAGGTGGTAGCCCCAGAAAAGTGGACAAAGGGCATCATCATAACCGAAGAGATCGTTCTTCCAGTGGAGAACGAACAAAGCAAAGCAGGAGCAAAACAGAGAACCATTATTACAAAAAAAGGGTCTCCTATAGCAAAGAGAGGACCAAAAAGGGCCGTCACAAATCAGAACATTGTAATGGAAGCAAATATAAGCCTTTTCATAATGAAAGCAGCAGCCCTGACAGTAGATCCTTAGGAAAACATAACCATTATCGGTCTAGAAGTAGAGGAAAATCTGAACAGGAAAGGAGTAGATATTATCATTCTAAAAGTGAGCAGTCTTGGAGTCGGGAGAAATATTATCCAGAAGGAGTGAGGAGATGGGACAAATACAGATATTACACTGATTATTATCCTTATTCTTCAAGGGATGGTAGAGAGTGGAAGCCATCTCACAGTGATCGAGATTATGACAAAGCAAGTCAGTACAATAGTAGGTCACACAAGGACTATTATAAAAGCAAATGGGTTCATGAGCCAGCACCTAAAGAGAAAGAAAGGCATCACTCAAGCAGTAATAAAGTAGACCTGTCCCATTGTTCATCTCTTCCTCAACATCCTGAGAAATATTCTCATGACAAAGTTGCACTTGAAGAAAACAGTTCAAATCTTTGTAGTCAGTTTCATGAGCATGAAATTGTAAAAATGAGGAAAAGGAAATATGATAGCATAGAAAATAATGACAGTGACTTAGAAAAGAAAATCCCCAAACCCTTGCAAAATGAGCCATTAGAAGAGCAGAAAGTAAAGAAGCACAAAAAATCGAAAAAGAAAAAGAAATCCAAAGACAAACACAGAGCTCGAAGTTGCAAGTAAGTATGTAGTGATATGAATTTTCTTTTTAATTAATTTTTGGTTTCCAACATTTGCTTTTATAAGAGTTTGAGTTTAAAATTTCCTCCTCTCCTCCCTAAGATGGCATGTAATCTGATATAGGTGATATAGATGTATGATCATATTAAACATTTCCACATTAGTCATGTTGTGAAAAAAGAATCCAAAGAAAAGGGGAAAACAATGAGAAAGAAAAAACAAAAGAAAGAGAAAATAGTCTGCTTCAATCTGCACTCAGACTCCATAGTTCTTTCTCTGGATGTCGATAGTATTTTCCATCATAAGTCTTTTGGATTGATCTTAGATCATTACGTTGCTCAGAAGAGCTAAATCTGCCTAATGTTGCTGTTACTGTGTACAGTGTTTTCCTGCTTCTGCTTAGCATCAGTTCATGCAGGTCTTTCCAGATTTTGCTTAAGTCTGCCTACTTGTGTTTCTTATGGAACAATAGTCTTCTATGACATTCACATACCACAGTGTTTAGCCACTCCCAAACTGATGGGCATCCCCTCAATTTCCAATTCTTTGCCACGACAAAAAAAGCTGCTATAAATATTTTTGTACATATGGGTCCTTTTTCCTTTTTTATGATCTCTTTGTGATATAGACCTGGTAATGGCATTGCTGGATCACAGTTTTATAGCCCTTTGGGCATAGTTTCCAAATTGTTCTCCAGAATAGTTGGATCAGTTCACAACTCTGCCAACAGTGCATTAGTGTTCCAATTTTCCCACATCATCTCCAAAATTGATCATTTTCCTGTTTTTTCACGTTAGCCAATCTGATAGGTATGAGGTAGTATGTCAAGTTGTTTTAATTTGCATTTTTATGAGTTTTCTTTAAATGAAGTTTATTAATTTGGGGTTAGTGATCCTCTTCTGACCTAACAAAAAGTGAAAGAATCTGCCACATCCAAATAAATTTGATATTTGTATATTTTCATGAAATTCCAAACTTTTAAACTATACAAAACAAAATTTGATATAGTGATAGTCTTTGAACCTGACAACCTTGGTGTTTTGAGCAGTATTGCCATCATTTCAGAGAAGACTAAAACACCTTCCAGAAATATCATCAACTATTTAATTTAATTGATTTTCTACAACTCCACTGAAATTAAATGTACAGGTTACTTTGAAAAATTGGAACTTTTATATAGAAATTGGAATGATAGCACTGAAGTCCTTATTCTTCAGTTGTAGGTATGTTAAGTGAACATCTTCTTTCCTAAGGATTTCTATTTTTCTTTTCTTCAAACTTAATCAAAAATAAAATATTTAGTAACGTAGGAGGGAAGTCCTGGACCCTACATTGTTAGCAAACACATTCTTTTTTTTTTTTGAAGGCACATAAAGCATCTTTGACATTTATTTATTGGTTCAAAACTGTTATGTGAGATGTCATTTGTTCCCTTGGCCTTTTGTTTACTTTTTCTCTCTCAATCTTTTTTTTTTGTTTGTTTTTTAATTTAAGACATCTAATTGAGGAATGTGAGGCTTTTAAAAAAGTAGCTCATTAGTTGTGAACATGTAAAATGATCTTTTCACACATTTTGTTAAATGGATGAGAGTGACAGTTGATTCATTTTTGACTTAATATTGTCTTTTAAACTTGAAGCCTTATAAGAGATAATGACAAATAATGACGGAGAGATGGAAGAACATGGTGGTGTTAAAGTAAGTAACAGCGCCTTTGGCTTACCTGAAACATGGGGGCCGAGCAACCTTCAGTCCTGTCTTCCGTGACCATTAGTTTCAGGGAAAAGCATCAAAACCTTTGGTGGAGTGGATTTTGTGATGCCTATAACATAGTAACCAAGGATAAGGAGAATGTGATTGTATTGGTAGCTGCATTTGGTGCACCCAGCAGATCTCCTTATCTATCCCAATGAGCTCTTAATTATCATTATGAAAGCACACTTAGTGCAATCAGAATTCTACCCACTGTATTTGCTAGTGACCCTAATAAGGTGTAGCACTCTCAATACACCATGTTCTTTTGAAGTGATTTTTTTTTCATGCTGGCTTTTAATTCCTGCAGGCATCATCAGGATTTGGATCTTTCTGTAGCCAACTCCAAAGCAGACCTTCGCAAACACAAAAAGAAGAAGAAGAAAAAGAAGAAACATGCAAAAAAATCAGAGGACTATATTGAACATTCAGATCTTCATTTACTCAAGGCTTCCTGCTCTGAGACTGATAACAAAACCTGGGAGAAAAAGGACAAATCTCCCATCAAAGATGGCTTGCCATCTGAGGACTACCAGAAATCTAATAAACTTTCTCATGAGGAAGATGATGATCACCCTGAGAAAACCAAACACTTAAGAATGGAAAGCCAGGATCATAAATGTCACCCAGCTGATTATGGCCAGGGTAAGGGGAAACATTAGGAGTTAAGAATGAAGAATTTATTTTAAAATTAAAGAAAAGTCTATAGCTGTTTAGAAAGTGCTCGTGCTAGGTTTCTGTATGACTTGACATTTCATAGATCTAGAAAAACTAATAGTTACTTTTAATAATGTGGGCTATTAGAAGTCTTTTCCCCTTCTCCAGTCATTCCTGTGCTTTCTTTAACAATTCCTGGTGCTATAGCAATAGTGTTAAATGAATAACCATTGAAATAAAACAGAGTTCTTTGGAGCAACGTTTCCTTAGATTATAACTTAGCTGTAAAGGAGCACATAATTATATTAATGCCTGTGTATAGCTGTCATGTGAGCATGTGTGTTCAACAAAGTCATGGGGGCAAGGGGGGTGGGTAGAGAGGGAGAAGACAGAATGATTTGATAATGCTATTGGCCTTTTAAAATTGCTTTGAGCCTGTGATCAGTGTTCTGTATGTTTTTTTTTCCTTCCTGATTACTGGAACTACTATTGTACCTGTTACTCTTTGGACTTTATATCTTTGGTAGATCACTGCTTTGGGGTTTGAACCAAGAATTATGACCTCAGGTTCCTTAGTCAATTAGGTCTTATATACCATATAATAGTGCCCTTTGTTGGAATGGCCTAGTTTATCTCTCTGGCCTTTTGCCACACTAAATTTGTTTTCCATGGAAGAGATTCTTCTTTTGTGACTTCAACCTGTTTGTTGCTGAGTTGTACAATATAATACTTGCTGTATATGGTTACTTTTCATTCCTAAACAAGCAGCATTTATTGAAAATCTGTGTGTAGGAAAACCTCAGCTATACAAAACCTTCAGGGATTGAATAATCTCAATAAAAGACATTTCCATATAGCTGAAGGTCTGCAGACCCCAAAGATTTTCAAAAATTTAGTCATATTTTATAGAAGTTCTTCTGTAGTAGGAGTTCTTAACCTGGGGTCTATAGATTTCAGGGGCTCTGTGACCTTTGATAGGAAAAATTACATCTTTATTTTCATTAATTTCTGTTTGAAATTTTTATCATTTCCTTCATTTATGAATTTTAAAAATTTATTCTGAGAAGTCACCCAGAGGCCTCAATAGCCTGCCCTAGGGGTCTGTGACACACAGAGAAGTGAAGAACAACCATTCTGAAGTATATTAACTCCATGCTTCCTTGCCACCTTCAACAGGGTGTAAGGGTAGGAATGAGATCTGTGATTGCACTGGGGCAGAGAATCCTCTAGGTGGAAGCTTGTTCCACGTGAGCTGCTCAGCACCTTCTCTGCAACAACACGAGGCCTTTAGTAAAAGTCACCTGGAGCCTTAGAAGGCTAATGGCACTTGCTCAGGGCCACTCAGCCAGCACAAGGCAGAGGCGAAACTTGAACCTAGATCTTCCTGGCTTGAAAGCCAATTCTGTCACTGCTGCCAAAGCATAGTAACCAGGGTTTAAACCCTTTCTTGGTAATGATGGTTTATTGTTAGGAACATCAATTCCTATATCAATATTATGGCATGCTCCAGTGATGCCACCAGGGCCTTTTGAAGTCTGTAGGGTTATTTGCTGCTATATTAAATGGGCCCAGATTGCTGTGCTTTTTGATTTACTGTATCTGCTTGCTATATTTTTTTCCTTTTTCCCATGCTATTAGCTCCCACTTTTCAATATTGTCAATATGTCTACCTGTAACACCCACTTTTCCCCCTTTAAGTTGCTGCTTCTGTTCTGTGGTGGCTTAGAAACCATTTAACGAAGCTTGTTAGAATTTCAGTATATGTAATTTGACAATAAATAGGCTCAAGTGTGGGCCCTGAGGTACCTCTCCATGAGCAAGATGCATGAACTTTGTGATATCTATTTTGGCTGCTCAAGAGCTTTTTTGCTTTCTTTCTGTTTTCAGCTGTGCTGCAGAGGGATGATATGCTACCATACTGTGTGCTGTGTGCCGGGTGGGGGGTAGAGGGGGAGGGAAAGCTGGGGGGACTGTTACAAAATAAATAGAAGACATCTTTCCTTGTTCTCAGAGAGGAGAACCAGCAGTCCAGTTAGGAAGATTTGATGACTGAGTAGTAGAATACGAAGGGTGCTAACAAACAAATAAAATCCCATAACATTTACAGAGGACTGGTACATAATATGCAGGAAATTCACTGGAACTTCTCCTGCGAAGGTGCTTGGCAATATTCGAGAGGATTATTACAGAGAAGTTTAGGGAAAGCATATGGCAGATCAAAATCTCTAGCTGAAAAATGAAGGCTGAAGCAGATTTTCTTTTATTTTAAAAACAAACTAATTGTTGAGTTTATATTAAAATGTAAAATGTTAGTGATCAGGGAACTCATTTAATTCCTTTCTTGCCCACAATTTAGTATGCCAGCATTAAAAAGGAAACAGGGAGGTGAGCTTGTTCATCTGCTTATCATGTCACTGACTTAAAGGAATTCTACATCAATGTAAAAATATTCATGTTTCAGCTAAAGACCTCCCCTCTCATAAGGACTACAGGCAGAAGGTTTCCAGTAAACAGTTGGATGACAGTTCTACAAGTACAGATGAATCTAGATGGAAAGTATGTTGAAATACTAACAAAAATATTTTGTTTCTTATTTAGTAGCATGGATCAGAGCATTTTAAATGAGATTTCTTTGCATTTCTTCTAAATTATCAATCTTATGTTATCTTTAATCTAATTTCAACTGGTGATTGGTTTGTAACCAAGAGCTTTAAGGCAGAAACCCAGCCTAAGACACCAGTGCCCCTTTCCTGGTCCTGTCCAGACTTGGGAATGGAAGGGGTGCCAATCTGACCTTGCAGTGACAAAGGTTTTTCTTTGTGCTGAGGGTGGACTTTTTCTTTCTCATTATCTGTCTTTCATACTTTTTAAGCCCTTCATCCTGGTACATGGACCATTTTTGCCTTTCTCCTTTGAATCGTTCTCTGAGTACATTATTAGACTGATTCTCTGATGAATAACTTTTTGACCTGGGATCTGTACTATTACAATTTATTGCCATTTGTTTTTTTAAATGTGTATTCTGTGCTTGATTTCTTCCTTGGGGGCAATCAAATTTTGTTTCTAAAGCCACTAACCTATCAAGCAAAAATTCTGATTTTTATTCTTTGTGCTTTTTTTGAAAGAGGAAATAAATGAATTGATTTATAAAGTAGATTACTAATTGTCAGTAACTACTTGCTTAAAATCTTAAAGGGTTTATTTACTGCAGCTAACATTAAGCTAGGTGGTTGATTGAAAATGTTATCACTGCACATAAATGTGTAGCATGGGTGACTAAGACTTCATAAAACCAAATTATAAAAATGTTTCCCACCCCCTACTTTTTCCTAGGTGAATGAAAACTCATCCTCAAAAGAAAAAATACACTAGTTACCGGTAAGCTGTTTTCCTATTTGTATATGGCTATTTGTCTCTAATAAGGATAGAACTCTGAGGAGGAAGGCAATAGTTGGAGTTATTTCATTGTGACTCTTAAGGCTGATGGCTGTAAAGCTTAGGTAGTGCTATTGATTTTAATCATGTATAAGTTACTTCATTACGTGTGCTGTTATGCTACTATCATGACCCTAGAAAAGGTAGATGATACATGTGGGCTATCAAAAATTAGGTCTGAGGGGGCAGCCAGGTGGTGCAGTGAGTAAGAGCGCAGGCCCCAAATGTTGGGAGACCTGGGATCGGTTCCAGGCTCAGATATTTAACACCCACATAAAATAACTGGCCGTGTAACCTTGAGCAAGTTACTTAACCCCAGTTGCTCAGGGGCAGCCAGGTGGCGCAGTAAGAGTGCTGGCCCCAGCTTCAGGAGACCTGGGATCGGTTCCGGCCTCAAATACTCGGCACCCACACAAAAATAACTGGCCGTGTTACCTTGAGCAAGTTACTTAACCCCGATTGCTTTAAAAAAAAAAATAGGTCTGAGGGGCTGCTTTTTTAGCCACATAAAATGGAATTTTAGCCATTCTACAAGGTTACTAAATCTTTTGAGGCCAGAAAAAGGCAACTAGAAACTAGTTCATGCCTTTATTTATTCTCTACTGAGTTTTCAAGAATTGGACCCTGATAGTCACAGAGGAAAACTGTCCCTCAGAGGACTGGATCACTTGACAGACACATGGGCAGCATCCTTGTAAAAGCCTGATGCATCTAGGTTAGTGCTTCCCAGCCAGAAACCAAGTTGTTGCATCTCACACTCCTCCCCCACCCCCATCCCCAGGATAGCTGTTCGGTCTCCTGGAGGCACTGGATGGCAGCAGAGCTCAGTTTGGTGTTTTCTGAGTTTTGATTTTGATTTTAATGTAGGGATGAGAAGGTGGTACTTGCGTTTTCTAGGATGATAGAGATTACACAAACCAAAATTTAAACTGTAAACTGATGAGATGAGGGTATAAAAGATGAAAATGAATTTTACCCAGATCTGCCAGATGGATAGAATGATAGCAAAGAATTCTTTTGGAATTTAAGTACATTTTAAAATGAGGAGGTTTTTTAGTCCTTTTTTCTTCCAGAAGAAGCATTAGTAATGTTAGAATT
The DNA here is from genome assembly GCF_028583685.1 of Petaurus breviceps papuanus. NCBI lineage: Eukaryota > Metazoa > Chordata > Mammalia > Diprotodontia > Petauridae > Petaurus > Petaurus breviceps. The sequence goes on from NW_027185764.1 coordinate 24,084,809, forward strand.
CTAGGCAGTTCATCAGCACTCATGACAATGACCCACTTAGAAGTTGACATTTTGACTAAAAAAAGAAACATCTAAACAAAACAAGAAAATTAAGCTTCAAACACTGATCCAGGAGGGAGTTAAAGGTATTTTTTAAGTGAAAAGATCCATAAACATTAATTTTTATGTATTATCTCTTCTTTTGAGACATTTGAAAGATGCCTCAAAAATTTTCACAAAACAGAGAGCCATAATGGATAGAGTACTGGACTTTGGGCTGGGGAGAAATCCCACCTCTAACTTTTACCTGTCTATGTAACCTTGGGGAATTCTCTGAATCATATAAAATCAAATTTAAAAACAAACACTTATTAATTAAGCACCAGGTGCTCTGCTAAATGCTGGGATACAAAGAGAGACCAAAGACAGTCCCTGTCCTCAAGGAGCTCACCCTCTGCACCTCAATTTACTCGTCTGTAAAATAGGGATAATACTGTATGTCGCACATCTCCCACAGGGATATTCGGAGGACAGAATTGGATTATGTGCGTAAAGCTGTCACTGGGTTTGAGAATTGAGTGTAGGGTGGCTCTTGAATGGGAGTAAAAGTGCTTGGGTCTCCTACAAGGAAGTTGGAGCAGCATAGGTGTAACAGGGAAGCGGTATTGCTTCCACTTGTTCAGACGGACAGCAGGCACTTGCACCTTAAGGAGAGCATGGCTCGCCCCCGGACGTTTTTACTGTTGGGCCATTCAGATCACCCATTTTCTTTGTTTAAAATTTAGGCATGTGTTTTGTTCTCACAGCCAAGAAGGGTGAAATATTTCAAAGAGGGAAGCTTCCTCTGAGTCTTTTGGAATCTTTCTAACTTAAAAACTACATGAATAGGTCATTAGTATTAAGAAAAGAGAGCTGATGCTAAGCCGACTAAGCTCTTTGTTTCTAAAACTTCCTGTCTTTGGAATGACTAATATCTACAGTCTATCTTGTCTTTCAGATTCAGAGTGTTCAACTGAAGCCATCCCCAACACAGCTTAAATTATATTTATAAATATAGAAAATGATGTTCAAATCCATAAGTGGTGCTTCTTCAGTAAATACTGTACAGGATTTTACCATGGAAGAACTTTTTTTTTAATTTTTACCTTGAGACTTTTTCTTAATTACCCTTAATCCAAATGGATGAACACTTTCTACAACTGCTGACCGTTGTAAAATACCATGTATATAATCACATTGAAAATAATGCCCTGGAATAGAACATCTCAAATGCTGCTTAATTACAGACTCAGGTTGATTACTTGTATTTCATGTAATGTTACTCCAAGTTAGACATCTGGTGCAAGACCAAGCCAGGAAACCATGGAATTATTTAAAAAGGAGGGGGCGGGAGGGAAGTGGGAAGGGAAGAAAAAAAAGAAGAAAAAAACTGTGTATATTTAATTTAAAGACTTATTTAAAGATTCACAAGCTCTTACCTAGAATTTCGAGAGAGAGCTCTCTGTTTTCTGTGATGTCTGATACTAGAAACTAATTTGCTTCACATTTTAGTTGTATTCAAGATTTGAAAGATGTATTTTATAGACAAGTTCTGTTTCTGAACTTTGTGGAAACACACCAATCAATTTACCAGTTATGATGAGCATTTACATTATGAATGTATAACCCAAACTTTATTTGTAAAGCCTACAGTATGTTTTTATTACATGACACTTTTTTATACAGTCATTCGTCTTGACTATACAATACTGAAGTCTGAGTTGTCAGTTTGGTCCCTTAAAGTTTCTAGTTACAGACAAAGTCATACTGTGATTTTATTTTTAATATGGAAATGCTATCAAACTGTGATATACTTATAATTCACTGGTCCTGCATCAGGAGATGGAGTGGGGAAAACTGTATTTAATACAGTTTATATCTGAATAATCTGTATGGTTTATACAGTCTGTGTTGTTCAGAGATGTCTAAAGTTTGATCTTTGTTTTTTTAAAGATTATAAAAGTACTTGCCCCACTGTAAATATATAGCATGTAAAATTTATATAGTATATAAAATACAGCAAAGTCAAAACAGCTTGTTTGTGTTTTATTTGAGCTCTTCTGGCTCTTTCTGCAAACCTAACTCCTGCCTAGTTGCACCATTTTAAGTAAACAGGTGGGTGACACTTATTCTTTGAGAAGAATGTCCTTTTTGGAGGGGGGAGGGTAATTTGTTGTATCAGGGCCAGACCTTCAGTTGGAGGGAGTGAGGAAAGAAGAGCCAGCTGCAATACAAGTCATGATTAAAGGGCTTTCCAATGGACTTACCTGTTCCGTTTGCATCTAAAAGAATCAGATCTTAGACACTTGAGTTTAACAATACTTTTAACTTTTATTTTAAATGAACACAATATTTGCAGTAGGGTTTTACAGCCATACAACGATCCTATCCACTTTACAGCAAAATATTATGAATAGATACAGAATTTTTCTTCATGCAAATTGTGGTTGTACACTGAGTAACAAACACTTCAAAATTCAATATATATCTGTACATTATTTACATATTAACTTTATATTTAATTGTAAATAGAAATGTTTTCCAAGAAAATATAAGAAACTGATAATTCACAAATTATAACTGTAGCTTCTGGTCTACAACAGACCTAACTTCTCAGCAAGCATATCTATTTAGATATATGCATTTATAACTTGAAAAATATGCATTGCTTTATATGAAGCATGAAATGCTGCTCCATCTATAAATAATAATTCTATTTTGACCCAGTTTGGTACCACACATGTTAAACTGCTCAAAAAATTTTGTGACCTTTGAGGAGAGCTGACTTGCCTAAAGAGCTACGTTACTTTGCACTGTAGTCAGTCCAGCTGAGCTTAAAAGCTTTCTGAATTATACTGTTCCCTGGGTTGAGATCTGTTTATAACCACAGCCAAACTTGGTTGGGGGAGGAGATTACAGGGATGAGAAGTGCAACAGAAGCAGCTTACCTAGAGTCAGTGTCCCTGGCTGTGTACACACTATCCCACCCTCCTCATTGTCCCTGAAGAAAGTTTTCAGTCTTTGGCCAGAAGTTGGGGCAAAGTGCAAGCCCTGAAAGCAACTGGGAGAGGAGGAAGATTGAATCTTGGGATGGAGGGGACAGGGAAACCACTTCACTGCTTCCCTGGGCTCAGGCAAAAAAAAAATAATGGTTATGGCACCTCACAGGGGAAGAGGCTGTTCTGTTTTACTAGATCTCTCCAGCCAGAGCCTACAAGAGGAGCTCCAAATGCTGGGGGAAGTGGAGGGGGGAGGGGTGTCCTCACCCTCCTGTGAACAATACCTTATCTGGCCCAGGGTTCCAGCTACTTTTCCCCTTTAGACACTGAGGTGTTTTGCTCCTTGAGAAGCCTAATTGATGGCTTAGTGGAAATGTTGGCCTTATTTCCATCCCTGCTAATACTGTCACAATGTTTAAAATTAATTTAAAACAACAGAATACCTTTGGTGGCAAATTAAAAAATTCTAAGTACAACACAATCTTGTTGCCCACACTCCAAAAGGCAAGTGGGGTGAAGGAGAGAAAGAAGCTGACTACTATTTTTTTTAACGCAGAGAAGTCTGCTACTTTTTTGCTATCACAATATAATTTTAGTTATATGTTACTATAATTTCCCATGTAAACATCCACATAGGTAAAGTTCTTTTACAAACTACTATAGCAAAAGAACACATGTACTTTCATAAGGCATTTCCTTCATGCTTCCTTTACCAACATAGTTGTGAGGTCAAAACCAGAAAGATACCTACCCACCCCTGCACCAAGGACTTATTTAAAAGAATAGTTCTAAGAAGTAAGGAGAGAGAAAACATGGAAAATTAAGTGCTCATGGTCTTCACAGAAAGAACCATTAAACAGACTGCTGTTGTGGATGAGATCACCCAATCCTAGGCTGATTGGCGTTTCAATAATCAATCCTCATTAGCAACATTGGGTCTGGTGTATCCCATAAGACTCTTTCATGGAAAGCTGAAACCCAAAGTTGCATGTGTACTAATGAGGGATATCTGAGGTAGGTACCACGACCTTTCTCAAAACCAAACTTTAAAATTTGCTGTATAATTATGGTACCATTTAAGAGGCCCAAAAGCCCAGGAAGAAAATCAATTTGAGAAATGAGTAGCAATAGTGATTTCAGATACCTTTGGATGACATCTGTTCCATATTGGATCTCTACCTTTTAATGGCCTGCATCAGTGCCTGCACACAATCACTGAGTCTTGGCATCACTAAAATCTAGATTACATAAATAATTACTTCCACCATTTTGAGTTTAACAAAGGTATAAAAAGTGGAGTTGAAATCTGAGGTTTTCCTTGACTTAGACTTTGCAGTAGGAAGTAATTAAAACCACTCTATATTCTGTATCTTCGTGCTGCGCCTGTATCACATAGCTTGTGTAGGTGAGACAAATGTGATGAGTTTTCTGGTTGGAGAAGATACCTAGTTTCTCATTTTTATTTGTGAAAGAGGAGATAAAACCAAGAACACTGTCATCATCTAATAATTAACATAGTCATATTCATGGAGGGACTCCTAAGGAGAACAATACTGTCCTGCATCTAAATGTATATAGTTATGGAAATAAATAAAATTGGATTAGAAAAGAAATATCAACTGACCCAATCCTAACCTTGGAACCACTGCAGCCTAGTAACTTACTTTGCATTTCCTAGGTTTTGGTATTTTTAGATTTTCTTTGTGATTCCAGGCTAAAATTATACCTCTACCACAAACATCCACCCCATTGCCTCTAGTATGTTTCTGTGATTATCATCTGTGCTATATTATGAGGCTGAATATTAAGTGCTCTAAAAACTCTCTGTATTAAAGAACTTCCATTAATATAGCTGATGAATTTGTCATCTGAACTGTTTAAAACAAACAAACCTCAGTGCCATGCAATTAAGAAAATCTAAAACAATGTATTTATACTTTTAAATTATGTCTTTGCCCCGCAGTTTGATTTGCTCTTCAAATGATGGAATATTAAATATCTCAAAACATGCCTAAAGGTATGTTGCAAGAGGAAAGAGGGCTCACAAATTATTTGTAGTTCATTCTATTAAGGAATTTGGTCATATCCTTATAAGGTCACGGAATAAAAGCAATACTCTGTTTCACCATAAGCTTTTATAGTGCAGATAGCAGAGAACATGCTCCTTATGGCCAGTTAGATACATGTGTAACATGTTTCTGTTTGGAGGATTTCCCTCTTCTGAGAATCAGCACAGTATCAACACCCCAGGGCAGATGTCCTTAACAACGATAAATTGTTTTTTAGAATACACTTGGGGGCAAAAAAATGCCACATAAAAGTTTAAGGCACCTTCTCAGCTAAGGTTAAGAAGGGGAAAGTTCCCTTTTCTGTCCCACTTCTATATTGTTTACTACTATTTTAATGTGTAATTCCTGGGGCAAATTAAAACCAAATAATTTCTTTTGTGTGATCTGAGAGATTTAGACACTATTAAGGAAGACTTTTGCTGCATAAAAATACTGAGAATTCTTTAAAAGATTCCTGGATACCTCTTCTATGTTCCATACACCTAACTATCCCCACAGGATTCTAGTTTTTGTCAAATTAAGTATCTTGATAAAAGGATAATACTGCCTTTTATCTCATAGCTCATCCAGTTCAGTCTCTATGGCAGCGGTAAGCATAGACTTGACACTACCTCCATCGTCTACAGCTACCATTTAAACTAATTTTTTCTTTTCTTTTCCAAAGCCCTTACCTTTGGGAGCTGCATATTTTCAGTGCACATTGTACTTGTGCCCAGGAGTTAAATTAAATTTATAGCTGCCATTCTAAAAATACTATTGTTAGAAAGAAAAAGTTTATTTCATTATAATTTCAGAATATAAAAAGGTATATAAAAGCTATATTCCTATATATCAGAGGAAAAAAGTTCTAAATAAAAAAGTGGTGGCTTTCTTTTTATCAAACAAATGAATTTGGAATGATTTGTGTTACCGCTAATGGTCATGTGTTGTACAACTGGCATGAAGGTCTTCACATAGAGAAAACAAGTTCTGGATCCTACTGTACGTACACCAGTTCTGGTGGCTGTATTACAAAGAATTCATACTGGCTAAAAATCAGAAGAATAGTATTTTCTAACATCTCCCATCCTGGGCAATATGCTCAATAAACAGGAAGGGATAAATATTTCATGTCTATCAGCCTGATTATTTTCTCCAGGTTACTGAAAATCCAAAGCATACATAAGGCTTCCATGTCTTCTGTTAATTAAATTCCCATACATTCATCCTTGGGAAGTTGTCTGCAGTATTCTATTTAAAGTACTTGTATCTTGCTGAGTATCTTGCAGAATGTTTTCTGCATCATCTGTACTCCAACGATAAAGGCCGGAGTGTTCTTTGATCAGTTTTTTCCTTAATTTTATTTTTTTTCCTTGCTTTTACCTGTTTATATTCTTGTTTTCACACTCCCTTTAATAGGGAGGTCGGGTGAATCACTGCCCAAACAGCAGAGTGCTATTTTTTATTGGCAATTCTTCTTTTCCTTGTTGCCAGCATATCGTAAAAGGGATCCCTGCTGATACTTGCTCTGGTGAAGGGAAAGAGGAAAAAATCTGTCAGGTCAGTTGTGGTTTGACAAAGTTCATTTACTCTCCCATTATAATAGGAGGTTGGCCTAGAAGAAAACTTCACTTTTAGAAACCTGAATGGACTTCTTGAGAAGTCCACAGATAAGCCCACCAATGTTGTTGAGGTTCTGAGTGTTGAACATGATGGCAACTGCTCTGCTTCCCAGTCCATTCTCCCTAAAACACGTGTGTTAGAAAATGAAGAAGTAAGAACCTTCTGAAAGAAAACACTCACTTGATTGATTTGATCCACTCTTCCTTCTCTTCCGGGGTCGGAGCAGATATTCTATACACGACATGGTTGCCTTCTACCACTCTGCCGTCAGCCTCGGTTTTACAAGCTTTTATGACCTGTCCTTTATGGCTTGGGTTATAAAGCTCAAAACAGTTCTGGGAGAAAAAGACAAGATAAAGGGAGAGAAAGATACCTTCATAAATCACAGGATCTGAGCATGCTGAGAGCTTGCTCATTCAGTCTGCTGGTTTGTTATTTAGTTCATTAAAAGCAGAGTTTCCAAAAGAGATGCCTTACGGGTTTCCGGGGATCTTCTACCTCTCTTATGCTCAGATTTTCCAAAGGGATGATTCCTCTGGGCTCTTTGTCCTACAAAACACAAGAGCATCTTCTCAGCCATTTGAAATCACTGCTGGGGATCCAATTCAGAGCAGAGTGTGATGGGAATAGTTACTGTTACTGGTGGAAAGCTTCAACAGCCTTCAAACCATACTCACTGTTGTGTATTCAAAGTAATAGAGGCAATTATCTGTCAGAATGAACCACCGTCTCTTCCAGGTTTTCACTCTCCCACCTATAAAAAAAAAGAGTTGGCTGAGTCCAGCCCACCGTGCAAATGGAACATTAACTTAGAAAACCAATTTGGTGCTGGAACCTCATCAATGGAATTTGGAGTTTTTACAAGCGTTACTGACCTTAAGAAATGCTGTCAGACTGATCTCACCTTCTCTGTCTTAGTGGGCAGGGGCACTGAACAGTCTAACAGTAGCAAAGATACTAAAAAGAAAGGTTTGTACCTGAGGAACTAAGAACCCCCCATGAGTCACATCTCAGAGCAAACAGCTCTATGACGCTGGTCGAGACTCATGAAGAAGTGGATCCTTTTCAGGTCTTAGCCACTGTTTTTAATTTGTGACTGTCCTGTCTCAGGCTAGGGTGGGTAATCCTTGACAATTTTTTTTCATCTTTCTTCCAGGAAAAATCCTATTGTCATGATTTGGTTTCATTTTCCCCACTGAAACAACTGTCATTGCCTACTCATCCTGGATGTTTGTTTAAATTTTATTCCATCAGGGTGTTTATCTTGATACTAAATACTCTCTGCAGAACTGACATAGTTCATTAACAATTATCCCTATAACTCAACTCAACATTCAGGTTGAGACTTTTTTTTTTGACATGACCAATTTGTTTGGCTTGACAATACATGTTTGTGACAGGCTTTGTTTTTCTTGTTTTCTTGGTGGGAGTGGCAGAGAGAAGGCAGGAGGGAGAGAATATGGGCCTGAAAATAAAATTGAATAAACTTTATAAAATAATTATCCCCTTACCCAGAATTATCAGACTTAATAACTCATTTAACTAAATCTCAGTATATATACATTTGGATATAATTTATCTGTTGATTTCACTTATCAAGTTTTTTTTAATTAAAAAAAAAACCACCAGACCCACTTTATTCAACATAAGGCAGATATGGCCAAATTAGTCCCCACTTCTTTTTTTAAAAAAATACATTTTTATTGCTATCTTTTATTTTTATATCACCCGAATTTCTCCCAGTATTCTTTCCCCTCTCTAAGAGAGCCATCCCAGATTGCAAAAGATGTTTTTAAAGAAAAAGAGAGAAAAGAAAATCAGCAATGCATCAAAAAAGTCTGAAAATATATACAAATGTCCCACACTTGTGGCCATCCCACATCTGCAAAGTAGTGGAATTAGGCGGTTTCCCTCTTTATCCCACTACTCCTGACATGCATGTTTTGGTGGAAGGAATAGTTATTTAAGACTGGCAGTATCCTTTTAGTGGCTTAAGCCACAAATCTTTGCATGGTGACTATGGCTTTGATGTATGAATCTGAGCTGGTGAGGTACATGGTCAAGAAGCAAGCAGAAGCAAGTGCTGAGATGTTGAAACAGAGACAGGGGAGATGGAATGAAAGAGAAAATGTTGGCTGGGAGAAAGGGGCATTAAAAGGAGGGCACAAGTAAAGAAGTGGAAAGGCAGATGAAGACTTGGCCCTGGCTCTGCTCCTGGTCCCTGCACCACATGGGCTGATTCAGTGGCTTGAGGTTGGTACCCTCCATAAAAAGGGAGTTTATTCTCCGGTGCTAGGAAGTTAAACTAGACAGAACTGGTTTGGCTTAACTGTGCAGTTCTACCCCATGAAAGGCATCTTTTAAAAGGGAAGAGAGAGGAATAGAAAAAGTTTTAAGTCTGAAAAAAAGCCCAACGTTCTAGATGAGGAAAAAAATCATCTCTGATTATCCCTGCATTTCAGCCTCTCTTATTCTACATGATCACTGACCAACCAGAGAGACCTAAAACAACTCTAGAGATAGAACGGTGAAGAGAGGTTTTCACTGATACTTCTATCCTGCCTCAAGTATTTATTGCCTAGTCCATCATATCTTTTCTGCCTTGCCTCACAAACTACAAGTAAACAATCTATTTAAAGTCATCTATTATTTTCACTTCCTTGACTGATCAGGTCTAGAGTGTCCCAATAGCAGCCAGTCACTATCTGATACTCTGGTCCAATGAGCCCCTGCTTCATGCCATTGAAAAAGATGGAGCTGGGGCTCTAGCCTAACGAGGGGGGGAATCAGTGATTTGAATCCTGCCTCAGCCCCTGTCCTGCTATGAAACTGGGGAAAATGACCTCTTCCCTCTGCCCATTCCCCCAAATATGAGTGTGGAGACAGCTCCACATTATGGATTAATAACTGCAGGGCCCCTTGCAAATACAAGTCTTGAATAAATGATAGTAACAATTTTGTATTCTGTAGCCTTTGGAATAATATCACGTTGGAAGTTTTGTGTTCTCAGTGTGAGCTCTTTAAATTCTGTCTCTCATCCCAGATGGAAGCAGGCAGAAGAGAGACAGATACCCAAGTGTGTCGCTTTAGAAGATCTCTTTTGTGCCTTCCAATTACAGGTGGATGGAGGAAGGCAGGGTTTGCCCACAGCAAACACAAGCTACTGATGATCAACAGAAAGGAAGTGAAAACCAAATGAGTTTAATTCTAGGTAATTAACTCTAGGGCCTTATGACTTCAGGGGAGCTATTTCCATATGTCACTGTTATGATACCTAGAAAGGCTTTTAGATTTATTTACTTCTCACTGTGACTCCTGCTCCCAAACCTCCAAATTTAGCTGTAGTTTGTGAACCTCTTCTCAGCTCTAAACAAGGCAGCTGGTAGCTGCCATACTGAATAGAGTGGACAGAATGCTGGGGCTGGAGTAAGGGAGACATGAATCCAAAACCAGCCTCTGTGACCCTGGGGAAGTCACTTAACTGCTACCTGCCTCAGCTTCTTTATCTGTAAAATGGGGATAATAATAGCATCTACCTCTCAGGGTAGTTGTGAGGGTCAAATGAGATGATAATTGTAAAATGCACATAGCAGGAGCTATATAAATGCTATATGAAATCGCTATTTTTACTATTGTTACTGTTGTTATCATCATCATCATCTTTGCCTTGGAGCCCCAACAGGTCTCAGAAAGAAGGCAAAGAATCTTTGCTCGCTACTGCCCTTCTCTGGCTTCTTTAAGACAAAATAAACTGGATGGGAGTTGGGGGGCACGCCTATGGTCCCTTGCTGCTGGGGAGGCTGAGGCTGGGGGACCACTTGAGCTCGGGAGTTCTGAGGTGCTGTGAGCTAACACTGCTCAGGCAAGTCTGAGACTGTCAACTCTAAGTCTGAGCCCCCAGAAGCAAACGACTGCTAGGATGCCTAAGGAGAAGCAAAACAGCTCGGGTCAGAAACAGAGCAGGGTCAGAGTTCCCTTGCCAATCAGCAGGGAACTGGGCTCATGAGAGGGCTACTGTACTTCTAGCCTAAGCAAGTTAGGGAGCTCTAGTCTCAAAAAAACAACACTAACAACAACCACCCAAAACACCAAAACAAAATTAACTCCAAATTTTCTCTTCAGAATTTTCCCTTCTCAGGGGCAGCTAGGTGGCACAGTGAATAGAGCACTGGCCCCAGAATCAGGAGGACCTCAGACGTTTAACACTTACTAGCCATGTGACCTTGGCCAAGTCACTTAACCCCAACTGCCCCTCCCAAAAAAAAAGAATTTTCCCTTCTCCTAAGACTTGCCACACGTCCACATCCCTTTCTTGACTCCTTTTAGCTCCATCCAGACAAGCAGAAGTGTTCCTATCTCTGTCTTGGTCACAACTAATTCTTAAGTTTGTTAACTATAAATTTTTCATTTAATAGTCATTTCAAAATGTCTTAAAACAATGTGAAAGGGCAATTTCCCCATAAATTTTCTCACACACCCTAGAAAAGTAGTCATATTTTTAAAAAACCACCTTTGGCACCTGCTTCAGAATGAATTTTGATATTAAGATGAAGCCAACTAATGTAACATCTGTGAAATAAGCAAGTGATTTCCTGCACAACTGACTGTGCTTACAAAGAGAAATTTAGGTTTTAGTTTCTCAAATCCCTCTGGAAAAATTTGGCAAAATGCCTTATGTGGATCCATATTTTTATCTTCCTGTAATGAAAATTCTGATAGCAAGAACTACTCTTTATACCTATATTTAAATACCCATTGTTACATATATTTTAAAAAATAACAAGGGCGGCTAGGTGGCACACTGAATAGAGCACTGGCCCTGGAGTCAGGAGGACCTGAGTTCAAATCCGACCTCAGACACTTAACACACACAAAAAAAACTAGCCATGTGACCTTGGGCAAATCACTTAATCCCAACTGCCCTCCAAAAAGAAAAAAATAATAATCATAACAAAAGTCTATCAGTTATCACTCTCAGTTGAAAACTTGCTGCCATCTGGTTCTTTTAAGGAAAGATCTTTCAGTTATATAATTATTAATGTTGTTATTACTGTTGAATTGCCCTAGGGCAATCAAAACTAGACAGGCAGCAAGAGTTGGAATGGTAAGGAACTTTGCTTCAATATCTGAACTGGATCTGTGATCTTACCACTATGAGTGCTGCCTTCACTGGTGCAGACACCAGTCTACCCCTCTCATTCAGTGCAATGGTTGATATATCTTTCCATAAATCCCCCTTCGAAAATTCACCCAATGTGTTTGACCTTCTCTTGATTTTTTTTATTATTTTGTGAATACCAATGCTACATTTGAGCTGTCCATTCTCTTGCTATATTATCTACCTCTCACCCCTTTTCTGGTCATATTTTTCTTTGGTAATTTCCTTTTATGTCATTTCTTGTGCACCAATCATCATTGTCAATATCTCACAGCCTACTTAAAACTACCACACACGTTTCTGTTTCCCTTTGGATCACCTGCATTTATGGTTATTCTGACCCCATGTATCCCACGATTCACAGCCACATAGTATCGCCAAGAGAATGCTGGCATTAATTACAAAGGTAGACTTTTGTGACAATGTTCAAGACAGGATCACTGAAAGCACTGGGCAGATCCCAAATGTGGTCCATTCCAATCTCCTCCATCTATTCAATTCTGGTCCTACATCACTGTCCATCAGAACCTGTTTAATGCATGTGTACTGACGGATTAAGCAAATCTCTTGGTACTATTGGAAATTTCTAAAAAGAGAGACTGAGTAAGATTCCTCAGTGTAACAGGTTCAAGAAAGGTCAAAGTCAAGAAACATAAAGTAACACAATAAATACCCTTTCCCATTCTGCCTTATGAAGGGCTTAACATCAGTCAATGAGAAAGAATCCAAAAGAATGCTCCCATGTCTGGGAGGGTTTAGTTAGCAATCAAGCTGGCATTTAAGCTCCAGTCCTCCTTTTCGCAGTACAGTCTCCTTCCCAAGGCCACACTGCTTCTTCATCCTTCTACAAAGGCATAAGGTTCTTCTAATTCCAGACTAATTTTCCTAGTTCAATCATACAGCAAGTTGTAAAAAATGTGCCTTTATTGGTCATTAGCAAGTATTATGTCCTGAATGTAATTTTTTGTGTGTGTGAGGCATTTGGGGCTAAGTGACTTACCCAAGGTCACACAGTAAAATGAAGTTCTTAATATTTTAAGTTACATCTTTCTTTATGAACCATAGTTTCTTCAGAAGGTGCTAAAATAGGGGGCAATTTTAAGCTTATTAACCACTTTGGCTCCTACCTTTCTATGAAATCAAATAGATATTGGGGAAAAATAAGGAGTATCAGGTCCTATACTTGGTCTCAACAGTCTTATGCCACAGCTCCCCAAATCAGAGCAATCTGAAGAATTAGGCATGAGTCCGGACAAAAGGGGCCAAGACCAGTAACTGGGAACTTACAAATATATTAGAATGAAAAGTGGAAGAGACCTTTGAGACTTCCTAGTTCAATCCTTTATTTTTCATAAAATAAGGAAAGTTTAACATAGGTTTTTTTTTTTAAACTATGGCTACCTTTTATCTTCCCATAAGTAAAAAAAAATCAACAAAATTATTTTGGACATAATTATTTCACATGCTAAAAAAATTACTCTCATAGTTGTTAGACTGAAATAAGGTTATTAAACTAATCAGCTTACCATTAAATCAGCATCTTAGTTAAGGGGTAATATAATGTGGAACACAGTCAACTAGTAAATAAATAGTAAAACTAGAGGCCCTTTACTCCCCTGAGGTGAAACTAGTCTGGCTTTCAGTTCTGTGACTCAGAAAGACCTGAATTACTTTATTGACAAGCCTGATTCTTGGGTTTATTTCCTCCAATGACTACTTGCACAGGAATCTCCTAGGTTGGACTACTAAGTAAGTCCAGGGGAAGTATAGATCAAGTGAATGACTCAGTCATAAAGTAAAGCTTTACACAAGCCAACAAAGGGGAAAGGAAAATCAAGGCAGAAATGAGCAACTGAAGAAGAGCAGGAAGCCATTGGGTACGTACCTCCTAAATGCAGAATAAGCAGAGACAGCCAGTCACAGAACAGAAAGGTGATAGTCATAGGCCAGAAGGAAAACAAGAAGGCACATTTAAACCACTCATTAAGAAATCATAGCCAAACCAAACCAAGAGAAAGTCACAAATAATATGGGAAAATAAAGACACACACATAAAACTATTTGGAGATTAAATGCAATTGCTTCTACAGAAAACTGAGTTGAAATTTTATCTAGAAAATTACTTAACAGTTTTCTGGGATGGATCAATGTAACCTAGTATGTTATTTCTCTGCCATGGAGACTTTAAGAGATTAAAATGCCCTTATCTGCTGATGCCTCAATTCTGACATGCCACCATTCAAATGAGAGATTACTAACTCTAAAGTACAACCATCAAGACCATTATTTTGGCTGAACGGCATTTTTAAAAAAAGGTACTGCCTTTAGATTAGGGGCATTTAACAGGGCTGAATTAGCAGTAATTCCTATTAGTTCTACAGCAATGGGCTAAAGGGGGGCAGCAACCTATGATTAAACACAAAAAGCAACACAGCAGAATGAGCAATTCTCATACTAACCTAATTTCAATAGCCAGCCTTCTCTATCTGGATTAAAAAATGTGTGTGTCAAGTCATTTCCATCATCTTCCGGAATCTTAAATGGCTCATTTTTAATACTTTCATATAAGTTCTGTAAGGGAGGAAAATGGTAAATTTATTAAAAATCAAAGACATGGTCTCCTCTTTATTAGCCTGTAGGGAAATGGAATATAAAATTAAGAATAGTTAGAAATTGAGGACCATTGTGTTAACCACATATTAAATTTGCTTTTTAAATAACAGAACATTAACAATTACAATGGAAACTGGTACAGTTGAACAATTTTTTTTAAAGAGAGACACATAGAGAAGACTTGACTTTAAGCTATTATTTTTACTTATCTAATACAACTTACCCTCAATAATTCCTCAGGGAGATCCCCACCCTCATTAATGCCTCGGTTCATAGATATAAATCGCTCCACTGTTGGTTTATCTCTCACATTGTGGTTGTGGAGACTAGTATTTAGCATGATGATTGCGAAAGACAACACATAGCATGTATCTGAAACAAATCCAATGCAAACCAGAGAGATCATTAAGCCAAGGTGCAATGGTGAGGGAAAGTTTGCAGCTAAATTTAATGTGTCCACATAGGCAGTGAGGTTCCCAGAAGAATAAAACCCTTTACAAGTCTTAGCAGTAGCTCCAATGAGAAAGACCATCCTTGTTGGCAAGGCTAGATGATGACCAGTACCTGCAAATACACTGATTCTAGAGACTTTTCCTCTTTGCTGGGCCCAGCCTATTAGAAGAGCACAAGTTCTCAGAATGCTGAAGAGGGCTTAGAGGAAAGTCAAGTCACAAGGGCTAGCTCAACCGGACACATGCCAAACCCATCACACCTTGTGGGATATAAGATCGGAAGCTGAGGTTCTATATTCTGCCTGGCTCAAAAGTAAATAGGAATCTATGGAGACCATCCTCACCCCTGCCCCAAAGTGCTAGCTAAATCTGGATTCTCCAAAACTGGAATATGCTCTGCAATCAGGATTATTTTTCAGTGTATGTCTAACTCCTTATCTCCTTTCAAGATATATCATTTTAGGTATGTGGAATAGTTTCAGAGGTAGCTTATATTCAGACTACTAGCATAGTGTGGAGCAGACAAGCCAGAGGCAGGAAAAGCAGGGTAAATTTTCCTTCCTCTTGTGACTCCTGGTTAAGATACAAAGTCCTTAGGTTTAGTGTAAAGTTCTCACTGTCCCACTGATGAGGCCTTTATTCTAGTACTGATTGAAATTCATAGCTATTTTACACAAACAGCTTAGACTTTAAAAGGAGATTACACAAGCACTTAAATGGACTATTGAAAGGAAAGAGGGGGAAGAGACATAGACATGAAGTCAGTTCCTTGGAGAGAGGCCAATGCAATCATGTGGCTCATCCAGGGAACCATATGGCCCCAAGGATGGCAGTGGATGGAGGCAATAGTAGGCTGGCAAGGAGTTCCTGAACCAAGGCCAAGAACCTGGTTCAAGTGGGTAGCTGTAGGGACCAGAAACTAAAAGCAACAAGGCACAAAACCATGACAAGGAGGGGCAAACCCAGACTTTGTCCTTCAACAGTAATATGACTTGTGGCTTTTTCAGAAATGCAGAACTAGAGTTGACTCTCTAGTGACCTTAGGGTCTTTATTTGCTTGGGGGGGGGGCAGGGAGGGAGAGGGGTCCAACCTCAGGACGGTGCTAAGTCTGGGGCAACTGTATAGGTTTCCTTCTGTATATTGTTTGAACTGTATGGCTGCCGAGGTCCCTTCTAACTCTCAATTCCTTTGATTCTGTATAAGTACATTGGGAAGGTGAGACTTACCATAAGTATGGGTTGCATGAGTCCCCAGCAACCCTGAATTATTTCCCGTATGTATGTGTAGGAAAAAGGGATGGGAAGTACTCATCCACAAAAATGTAGTCCAGAGGACTGTATAGGCTCCAGGGAAGAGGAAGTCCCAGTGGGGGGAACTGCTTAACTCACTAGCAACCCCCAAGATTATAAGGAAATTCTACCCAAGTTAGTACTACAAATCAGAAGAACTTGACAAGTGCTTGACAAAAGGTGGAAGCATTCACTTCGGACCTATGAAGTTACCTCTGAAGGGTCTCAGGTTGCAAATGCAGCCATTCCCAAGGCAAAGTCCATGACTATGACCTCATTAAGGGAGTCTGAGCCCTTACTCAGAAATCCTCAGGAGTTTGCAAGTGGGACTGGGTAGTCCTCCAAGATGTGTGAAAGATCCAGTCCCCAAGAGAGTCTAGATGGCTCATAAATGCTCCTGGAATAACAGCATGTATTTGGTACAGAATAGATAATCTTCAGACTTCTTGGCTCACTTGGCATACTATTACAAAATATGGAACAGTTACACTCTTCATTATATTGTTTCCCTGCATTCTCTGTACTGAAGTAAAATGCAAAGAACACAGTGTATGCATCTTGTTCCTGATTACATAAAACCTAAAGAGCAGAAAGAGCAGGTACAAAAAAGAGATCCTATAATTAATTAACATAGATTATGCATGAGATAAGGATGCTCAGCACAAAAAGGAGGGAATGTGAAATAATCCTGGTCATTTACTGGCCTAAAGGTTATTTGGCTCTACCTGAATCAGTATTTAATCAGAGTGTGTGGGAAAAAAACTAACATGTTATTCTCAAATGCTTTTATGATCCTTATCCAAGGCCTAACCAGTTTCTAAAGGAAAACTAAGTCAAAGTTTAGAGGGAATCCTGAAAATAGGGTAGAGTGGAGACCAAATGAAGACCAGAAGCCTGACTTCATTAACCTAGTTGAGAAAAGTTCCTAATTCTCTACACTTGACTACAATGAAGAATTCAGAAAAGACAGACCATCTCCAGTGGCGTACCTCCCAATACTAACTGTTTGATCAACCAAAATTTGACTTTTTACCCTACTTTAATGTGAACTCTGGAATTCTGCTTCATTTTTGAATACTACAGCCTATAAGTAGAAATAATAATATGAATAATCATTAGCGCTTAAATAGCACTTGAAAATTTTCAATATGCCATATATATATATATAAAATTTCATTTAATCATCAAAGCAACCCTAGGAGGTAAGGTGTTTACAACGTCACCCTGAATTACAATAATGTAGAAGGAACCCCATGTTTTGGGATTTCTTTCTCTCTCTCTCTCTCCCTCTCTCCTTCTTTCTTGCTTTTTCAATTCTGCTTGGATAGATAATTAATAATATCTTCTCTAACAGGCTTGTACTAAAAGAGCAGCGTGCTGAATTTTTCTTCCACAGAGGGCAGAGTACCATCAATTAGGTGTGAAAAATGATTATTTCTCTCTTGTATTTAATAATTAATTATTGAATCAGAATCAAGGTTCTTTTCTACTTCTTCATCCAGAAGTTGACCTGTATGGGAAATCTTAGGTGGAGATTTACCCAGGCCAAGATCTAATCAAACAGAAGAAGAAATTCTAAGTTTAGGCTAACACATGCCTTCCTGCTCAGTATGTTTTCTTAGATAGGTATGGGAAAATGTGTATCCTCCCTTTTGTCTGAGAGGTAATATGGAAACTGATAAGTGTCTTTGATCAAGATTTGTGGGGCCCAAGTCACATCCTCCAAAGACCCTGATTGTAAGATAGTCCACCCTCTCATTTTAACATTCATTCCCTCATTAATTGTTAACCAATCAGTGTAGACTGCCACCCTGAGGAACCCCTGCTCCTTCAAAGGCATATAAGCTGTGAGCCCATCATCATGAGGAGTCTTTGGTCTAAGAGAGATGGACAAATGCCCATCCTTTTATTAAAATGGTGGCATTACTAATAAAATGATTATATTACCCAGAAACTATGTCTCTTGAACCTTTTTAAATGCCACACAGGGAAGGGGAATAAATTTATATGTCCTTTGAATTTTCTGTTGAATAAAAAAAATCCTTGAGTTGATGTTTTCTCAGTATGAATGTTTACATGGAAGTCAAGGATCCTTTTCCTTTTTTGTCTGTGGCAATCTAGACAAAAGCTTGTGCTGATATTCTTAGGGAAAACTCTGGGTCAAGCCACAAGCCAAAGACATATTTGTAGGAGAAACCCTCAAGACTGAACCTGGAGTTCTGAGCTTCAGTAATGTGCCATAGGGTACATGTAGCACTGCTGAATTTAATTTAACTCAATCTCTTCTAGTTGGAGTTACATTAACTTTGACAGGGGAGCTGAGAGGAAGATCTAAAAAACACCATCACTCACCTGTAGACTGGAAGACTCCAGGGTTGCAGAGACAGTAGCGTGAAGCAAATGCTTCCATCATGCGATCAATTTTCTGGGCCTCCCCTGGAAGCCTGAAACTCCATAGGAACTGCCTGAATAAAACAAAGTAGTAAATGATCCTGCTGAAATTTTTAGAAAAATATATATACAAATATGTCTGGAGACTTGCTCAAATTTATGCCAGTGGTAAGCATGAGCAATTAGAACCCAGGTCCTCTAAATTCAGAACCAGTGTTCTTCCCAATATACACACCGTCTCCCAATCTGGTCAATAGATGTTTGTACTGCCTAGAGTGCAAAAGAAAAATACAAACATTCTTCCAATCAGATATGAAGAAAGAGTGATGCTAACAAAGAAGAACTCAAAAAGATCGTTATGACTGTTGATGCCACTGATTCATAAGAGGAAGAAAGAGGGAGCCACATAACTTATGCACAAGAGGTAACATGATCATTTTCATGGAACGAGGACATATAGTCCAACCACCCTATCATTCATTCTGTTCCACCAGCTCTAACAAGAGGCAGTGCAGAAAAGAGAGGGCAGTCAAACACAAGGAAAAAAACCTTGGTCCAATGCTTCAAGGATTCCAGGCTTTTGCCCAAAAGATAAACAAACAAAGAACAGTCCAGGAGGTTAATAAGCTGTCAGACACTGGATTCTAAGTGGATATGCTCTAGGAACTAAGCGATTAAGGGGAAATGTTTTTCAAGGATTCATGTTTTCAAAAACCAGACCTGATTTGTCTCATTCTCCGTGAGAGCTGCACTTTTCAAAAATGGAATTAAGAGGGAAGTACTTACATATGCCTAATGTCTTTCATGCACTGTTGAGCCCCAAAGCTCCACCATTTTAAGAATGACACAAATTAGAAAGAAGTGAAGTATTTCAAGCCTTCAATTAAAGCAAGACTTAAAGGAGGGAAAAGATGATGTCCAGTGGATGATCATGGCGGAAAGAACACATTGGGTACAGGAGAATGGTCTGAGAGAGTGAAACATTAGAATAAATTACTTATACATTTTTTTCAGCCTGAGAGCAGTTTTAGGACTGTGCTTATTCCACAGATCCACACCAAAGTGTCAGTAATGAAGTGGAGCCACCATTAACAGAAGAATCCCTTGGAGGGTCCTCTGCCTCCTGGGAACAAATTCTGGTAGAGGATTCAGTTTGTGTTCCTGCCCTAAACAAAAGCGTCCGCCGAACACTAAAAATTGGTGGATGATGTGGCGCAGCGATGCATTTTTGAGCACTGAACATATATGAACATACATTTTCTTGTAGTGGTGCTAGAGATGGCAGTATGTGCAAGGAAGAGAGCAGAATTTAAAAGTGTTATGGTATGTGGGTGCCCTTTGTTATGGTGGGCTGGAGTTGGTGGTCCTCTGCCATGTGAACAACTGTCCAGATTTAATTTTTTCCCTCTTAGCTTTATTTTCTGATGCTTTCAGAAATTTATTTACTTGCTAAAAAGTGGCTTTATTATGGTTCTATTCTTGGGGTGACCCTAATGAACTTAAAGTTCAAAAGACTAGGCAGCACTGAAACCAGAATGGGAAGAGTACTGCAGTAAAATGTAAGCTCCTTGAAGGCAAGAACCATTTTCTTTTTGTCTTTGTATTTCTGGCTTCTAAAACAGTGCTGTACACAAACACACACACACACACACACACACACTTTTTTTTTCCCTTACTGGATATGTGATTTCATTGAACTCCCTATGGTGCTCACATTGAAGATCTTCTGCCAATGCAGACTGGCACCTTCTCAACAACTAACTTGCAATCTCGGACAGTTTCCTGGGCATCGAGAAGTTTAGTGACTTGCCCAGTCATACAGCTGGTATACGTCAAAGACAGGACTTTAACCCAGGTCTTCCAGACACTGAGGCCAGCTCTTTATCCACCGCACCATTTTACCTCTCTTACCTGGGACAAAGTAGGTACTCAATAAATATATGTTGAAATGAATAGAAAGTCAGCACTGGTTGAAAAAAAAAGTTGTAAAACTTTCTAATTTTATCCAAATCAAATGAGAGTTTTCAACTGAAGTTACATGACTGAGGTGACCGGTACTGGGAAAGAGGGGTCAGGGACAGGGTGGTGGAGATAGTCTACACTACCTCCAAACTGAACCCAGTTTCCCTATTAGTAGTGGAGTGGATGTTAGTATCTGATGGTTCAAAGGCAGGTGGCATGAAATGAAGCAGTCAGCTTAGTTTCTGTGACCTCAGTGATTTTAGTTTCTGTATTGTCAGAAACAAACAAGGCCAGAGCTCTTGAGTGATTTCCCTTTTTGCACAGATCATAATTTTGGTTATATGGAGCAAGATTCTCACAAAATAGAAACTGCTGCCTAGAAGCAAACTATCTACTTAGGGAAGGTGCACTGAATTAGCACAAAATAACGCGTTAGTAGAGCACACTACTTCACGTCTGCTGTTATCTAATTTAATTACCACACATATTTTATAAAAATAGTACTACTTCCCATGTGAAAGCAATAACCAAAAAAAGAAACAAAGATTTTTTCCTCACTACTAGTCTCCACACTCCTCTTCAAAACTGAAGATAAAGTAAAATCCTAAAGAGAAAATTTATAATATTCCATTTGGAATAATTTAAAGATATAATCATATATTTACCTTAAAGCTTGTACAAGGTTGAGATCAGCAAACTCATGGAGTTCAACAAAAGCTTGAAGAACTTTAATGTTAAATTCATCCCTAGGAAAGAAAGCCTATGATGAGAAAATAATTCTTTTTAGCTTTTTCTTTTCTTTGAAAGTATACTTTCTATGTGTCTAAAAGTAGGAAAGAAATGAAAACAGTTTCTATTCACCAGGCAAAACCTTCACAAATATTTTTCAAAAGTTTTGCCTTACTGGACATCATGGCTTTTAATGTTTATTTCCCTTGACAAATAACTGGACTTAGGTCAGATAAGAAGTTGGTATAAATCACAAAAGCTTGAAGCACTTGACTATGCCCAAATCCTCTCAACCCCTAGCTGACAGGAAGATTTTCAGAAGTGAATCAACCTCTAAAAGAGAAACAGCATCTTAAAATTAATTTATTTTTCGAACAAGATGGGGACATAATTATAAAATTATGTTAATGTGATGAAATATAAACGAGTAGAACAGAAACCAGGTGACTCAACTAGATTTTCAACCTATTGCTATAGCCTGAGGCCAGAGATGGCACCTTACATTTAGGCTCACAGCAATTAGGGCATGTTGCAGACACATCAGAGCCGTGAAATGCTGCAGAACCACTTCTACCCCAAAGTAGGAATTGGCCTTAATTAAAGGCTACAGAGTGTCTGGTGCAATACGGAAGAGATACAAACTATAAAATTCAAGTTCTAATAGTTTAACAGCAGAAAACCATGTAACTTACATTCACTAGAACACTAGACAAGGCATAAACACTTTAAAGCAGAGTGCTTGCTAATTAGAGTACACTCAAGATATTTTTATATAAACACTACAAAACCATGTCAAGGTGCAAAATTAATTATTTAACTAACACAGAATAACAGTAAAGTACCTTAAAAGTGGTAAAACATTTTTATATGGTGTGAGGGAAATGTACCTAGAGTTTTCTGCTAATGACATGGAAATAAGACTCTCTCTTGTGCCTCACAAAGGAATTTTGATGAGTATTCCTTTCGGTTTCATTACTGTAACACTACATAGGGCTTCACTTTGCTTCATGTTGATTTTTAGAGTTGTGTAGGGGCTCTGTCCAGCTTGTTAAATAACTCTGTGGTTTAGAGTTCTGCATTACCTGACAGACACTGCCCCAAGGGAGTCTTCTCAGAAGTCAGTCTGTAAGAGGGGAATGTAAGGAAATCCCTCTATCAGAGAACCAGAAAGTGTGGCCCTTTGATTGATCTAAAGACCTCTTGTCACTTGGTATGTCTCTAAGGACAGAAGTACTTCAAAGTGCTCTGTGGTATAGCAAGGAACAAGGGTAACAGATTCCTTGCCTGTGCACTGCAGGAAATGTGGCAGAAACCAAGTTTTAGTCATAGCATTAGTGATTCATATGACTCTACATAGATGAACTTACAGTATAAACATCAGATTCACATGTTTGTTGTTCAGGAGCTCCACAGAAATGAAGGATATAACTAGTATCCTCCATACAGTGCACTTTATGTACCCAGTTCCATCTTCTAGCTCCTGCTCTTTGCATCTCAGGTTCAAAAGGAAGACAAAACACTCGGTAAAATTTCACCACTTAGGAGCTCAGTTTTCCTGTAAGTTGGACATACCAGCTCTCACCTTTTCAGGTTTGTTTAATGTTTCTCCCAAGAACATATCACAAAACTAACTGGAAAAAAACCCTTATAATATAAAGCTTTGGGGAAATCCTGAAAATTGATGGAAAAGAGAATGAATGAGAGATGAACTCTGCAAACAAAGCTTAAATATAAAGCATTTCCAGAAAAATCAGTAGTCTCTTGATGGGATTCCTCTCAAATCAGTTACCTCAAAAGGTGACCTATTTCACTTGAACCTAAAAGAAATTTACCAAAATCAGGGTGCTCTGGGTATTTAATCCCTCCTTCATATCTCTAATACAGATTTTGTTTTAAGACATATTAGCTATAATAAGTCTGGAACATAGCCCAGCTCACAGTCTCTTCCTCTTCAATCAGCAACTAAGAGCTAAAAGATTTAATAGGAGTGATGAGAGTAAAATGGTATCAATTTCACCTCTTCTCATCTCTTTTACTCTAGCTATCTCTTTACCTCAACTCTCCCTTTCTGCCTTCACAGGTGCAACCAAACCAAAGCCATATTAGGTCTGAAAATATTTCCTTTGCATTTTCATTCAGTTTTCCAAAGTATTACTTGGCACTTAATCAGACTACTTATTCATTTTGTGGTAATGGTTTTAGATTTGGCTCCCTCATTATAATCATTTACAGAAAGGTCTCCAGGAAGCTCCTTAAGAAAAAAAAAGTAGGGGCTGGTCCTCTAAGCAGTAATTATATATTTATATTACTGACATCAGTGAAATGCTGTGTTCTGAATGATGTTATCCTGAAGCTACAAAATTTTTACAGGATTTTGAGGAGCTACTTAGTGATCTAGAAGTTCAACGAAAGGCCCTGGCAATCCTATGGACCCAAAAGAGCTTTTACTCTGAAATTTTATTTTGCTTAGTTTTACTTTACTAAATAGTCTTGCTACAGGGAACCTGAATGTAAAACTTGTTTCTACTCCCAGTTTGGGACTGTGAGATTATACATAATAAAAATGTCATTTTAAAAATGGTAACACATCTGTTATATACAATTAATTTAATTTCTAGAGTTATACAAATGTCATCGAATTAATGTGAAATAGCCTGTGCTGCAGCACTGAGAGCATGTTACATAGGCCTTGCCCTATGAGCTTCATAAAAACATTTAACTTTTGCTCAAGCGTTTTTAATAAAAAGCTAGAAACATCAGATAAAGAACTTTGAGGAATTATTTTTAAACCTACTTTCTTGTGTTCATGAAAAATTCTGTTCTAACATCTCCAAGGAGATTTGAGGTCCCATCCTAATATCCATTAACATTAATGGAAGGTAGAGAAAGTAAACAGACCCTTACAAAGGGAAAGGGTGGGGAGTAGGAGAAAGAATAGAAATCTGGCTAGTTGATTCTCTTTTTGAAAAAATTAACTGTCCTATAATATTGTATTATTCAATGAAAGGGGATAGTGGCAAAAGATCCTGGGAATAGTCACCACAAATTCCTATTTCTAGGCAAATGACAAAACAGGATTACAAAGCTTTCTAAGACAGAAAAGGACACTGACATTTGCCTTCCTGATGCCTTTTCAAGTAGAAGATTCTAACGGTATTCTGCCTAATACTATACTATGTACTCTACTATACTAATGGTATTCTACCTAAGCCCCAGGATACCCGTTAGGCCATCCCACATATTCCTTACTCACCTAAGGACAAGGAAGAAAAAACAATCTGCCCAGGTCACTCAGGGTACTGGGACACAGCTCGGAGGAGATTCTAAGAATCATTAGACTCAACAGACTTATCTACGGGTAATTAAATTATTTTTAAATGCCAAAAGAGAACAAAAATAACAGAGAAGCAGTGTCTACTCCAGAATCCATGACAGACCCTGAAATGAGGTATGCAATGCAGGCAATACTGAAAAAATAGGACTTTTCATTTTCCTTCCACTTACCTTTCACCAAGGTAGTCCCCAATTACAGTTTTATTTAGTCCTTCTCCTTTATAAAGAAACTGGGCTATGTCTTCTGGGGTACTCTGCAGCAGCTCATTTTCTATAAGAAACTGAATTCCCTGAAGAGGAACATAAAAGAGAAAGTACTGATTATTTGGAGCTTATCTTGGCATGATATGAGGTGTTTGTCTAAACCTAATTTCTGCCAGACTGCACACCAGTTTTCCAGTAATATCTGTCAAACAGTGAGTCCTTTACCTAGTAACTGAGGTCTTTTGGTTTATCAAACACCATACTAACATGTTTGTTTGCTTCTACCCATTATGTATCTGTTCAACTGATCAACCTTTCTATTTTTTCACCAGTATCAAATTGTTTTAATGATTACTGCTTTGTAGTACAGTTTGAGTTTCGGTACTTAATAGACTTCCTTTAATTCTCTTCCTTTTTTCACTATTACCCTTGACATTCTTGACCATTTTTTCTTTCATATGAGTTTCATTATTTTTTCCGGGTCTATAAAAGATTCCCTTAGGAGTTTGATTGGAACAGCTCTGAATAAGTAAATTAATTTAATAATTAGTAAATTAATAAATTAAAATTAATAACAAGCAAATTAATTTAATTAATTAAAATAATTAAATTAACAAGTAAATAGTATTGTCATTTTTATTATATTGTCTCCACCTGCCCATAAGCAATTAATTGTCTCTCTAATTATTTAGGTCTGCTCTTTCTCCAAAGAGTATTTTATAGATGGATTCATATAGTTCTTGGGTATATCCCAAATATTTAATAGCTTCTGTAGTTATTTTGAATGAAATTTCCTTTTTTAGTTCTTCATACTGTGTTTTGTTGGTGACATACAGGAATACTGATGATTTGATTATTTATATGGATTTACTTTATCTCCTGCAACTCTGTTGAAGTTATTGTCTTAACTAATTTTTGTTTGAGTCTTTTAAGTACACCATTAGATCATCTGCAAAAAGTGAACATTTTCTTTCCTCTTTGCCTATGCTTAGTCCCTGAGTTTCTCTTTATTATCTTATTGCTACAGCTAGCATTTTCAGCATGTTAAATACTAGTGGTGATAATGGGCATCCTTGCTTTATCTCTGATCTTATTCTCCATTACATATAATATTTGCTTTGGACTTTAGATAGATTATTGATAATATTAAGGAAAAATCCATTCTTTTTCTATGGTTTCTAGAATTTTTAACAAGACCAGGTACTGGATTTTGTCAAAAGCTTTTTCAACATCTATTGAAATAACTGTATAGTTTTGACCTAAATTATTAACATGATTTTAGAGTACTGGGCTTGGAATCAGGGAGACTTATCTTCATGAGTTCAAATCTGACGTCAGACACTTACTAGCTGTGTGACTCTGGGCAAGTCTCTTATATTTGCCTCGGTTTCCTCATCTATAAAATGAGCCGGAGAAGGAAATGGCAAACCATACCAATATCTTTGTCAAGAAAACCTCAAATGGGGTCATGAAGAGTCAGGCACAAGTGAAAACAACACAATACCAACAATAAAAGATAGAAAGGTACAAGATTTTATGTGTGGAATATGATATACGTGGTCAGCCACATTCATTGTGTTAGGTGGTTTTCCTCTATTAGAAATTCAGTTACAGTGATGGAGAAGGTATACTGAGAAATGATTGTGGTATAAAATCAAAAGCAACTGATAAAAAAATTAAGGAAAGGTAGGTTATAGGTTTTCTTTGGGAAGCAAATAATAAAACTGCCAGGTGGTTTTACTATTCATTAAAAAACTATTTCATATGACATCTTGCACTAATATTTGCAAAAAGGCCATTATGAATATACTAGGGGCTTACATAGCAACAACTGTTAGAGAAAATGAGAAGGTAAAGAAATTCTATACATTTACACATCCTTTATTCATTCTATGTGCCTCAAGTGAGACAGTTTCTAGAATACAAAAACTCCTCTGTATCATTCAAATTTGAGTTCAATGTCAAATCTCACCCACTTCTCTCTATCAAAAAAAAACTTCTGAGGGGCCTCTACCATTGAGTCTTGTTCCCAGAAATAGTAATTCATAAAGGAGGGAGTTGGGGTAGGGGGGGGAGTTGTTCTGTTTCCTGATTCTTATATTCATAACTTGGTCATCCTACCACTGGAACTATGTCCCATTCATCTTCCCTGGATGCTGGATACCACTTATCCTGGGTGGAGTATGGTCCTGGGAATCATGGCTCTTGAGCAGAGAAGGGGAGGGAGTTTTCCCTGCCCACTCTCTCTGATGAAATCTGTTATGAAGTCCCTGTCATTCCCTACTGCTACTTCCATGTAAAAAGAATTTTGCTTCCTCCATATTTTTGGGACTAGACATGCTTCCCACTCCTTACCCACACTCCATTCCCTCCAGACTACCTTATTTTACCTCTTTCCATACCTCCCCATGCCACCCCTTTCCAACTCTCCCCAGCAGCTGAAGAGACCAAAGATCATTCTTCTTCCTCTACTCTCAAACCCAAGTTGAATAGGAACAGGAACATGTCTGGCCTCCCTCTGATATTTACTTTCTGTC
Organism: Petaurus breviceps papuanus; assembly: GCF_028583685.1. Taxonomy (NCBI): domain Eukaryota; kingdom Metazoa; phylum Chordata; class Mammalia; order Diprotodontia; family Petauridae; genus Petaurus; species Petaurus breviceps. The sequence goes on from NW_027185764.1 coordinate 24,112,166, forward strand.
TTCCCATCTGAATGACTTCCCCACCCCTCAAAAAAATCTGATTCTATGGAGTCAAGATGGTAGAGTAGTAGGAAGAGCCACAGCAAAGCTCTCCACCTTCCATCAAAAAGAAAATAAAATGAAAACAAACCCAAGACCCAAAATCTATCTTGAAAATGTACCACAGCAGCAGTGATCAAGAAATCCGAGGGGAAAAAAAGTCACACTGAATAATTTTTCCAGCCCAGGTCTGGCAAAGAGAGACACAAAGAGAGGTCTATAGAGTGCCATGGACACAGAGGTGAGCTGAGGGGAGTATCTAGCCAGGAATGACCAAGTGGAACATTTTAGTGTAAGGAGAAGTACGCGTCATGGAGAGTGAGAAATTCTAAATCTGGCAAAAGAAGAGTATCCAATCTTGTGCACGGTGCAGGGATAGATGCCAAGTGGAAGTTCTGTTGCTCATTACCCAGTTCCAGGTCACAGATACAGAGCTGACTAAGGATGGGACCTCTGCCTAGTGGGTGGTGCTCCTGGGTGAAGAGGAACAAAGGCTGAGTATAATAGGAATAACTTCATAAGGAAGCAACCATTGCGCAGTTCTGACCCCAGAAGAAGAATATGGTCTTAGTTCCAGCTTCCATTCCAGGTAAAAGCATGCAGAAGAATAAGTAGGGCAGTAATGCTAGACAAAAGGAAAGTCCTAAGTTCTATCACTCTGAACTAGCAGAGTCAGGGAAAGCTCACAGGTATATTGTTCAGATCCAAGCCCAGGTCAGAAACTTGCAGGGTTTGTACCACAAGGGCAGAAATTAGATTTTCCCTGGATCAGACCACTTTGAAAGTGAGCACTGAAAGCTTGTAGGTCCCCACCCTGAGGGGAACCCTTAGTTCCTGGAATAACTCAACATTCAATACTTCAAGAAAGCAGCAGCAGTGCCAGCTCAGATATTCCCTCCAAAATTGCCCAATCCTAATATGAAGTCCAAAGTTAGGGAGTATGCTAGAAGAATAAGCAAACAAGAAAAAAATTCTACCCCAAATAGTTATTATGGTGATAGTGATACTCAAGATACAAATCCAGAAGAGAATGACTCCAAAACATCTATCAGCAAAGTCTCAAAGAAAAAAACAGCCTAGTCACAACTTGAACTAGAATTCTGTCAAGTTAAAAAAAAAAAGGCTGAAAAGATAAATGACATGAGAGCACTAGAGGAAAAAACTGGAAAAGAAATGAGAGCTACAAAAGAAAGAATTGAAAAGAGAATTAACAGCTTGGAACAAGAGGTACAAAACCTTGTGCAAGAAACAACCTCCCAGGGGCAGCCAGGTGGTGAAGTAAAAGAGTACCAGCTCTGGAGTCAGAAGACCTGAGTTCACATCCGGCCTCAGACACATTTACTAGCCATGTGACTTTGAGCAAGTCATACCCCAATTGCCCTGCCTTTCCCCCTCCAAAAAGCAAAAAAAAAGAAACAACCTCCCTGAAAATTAGAATAGATCAAACAAAAGTCAATGACTCCATGAGACAACAAAAAATATTAAAACAAAGTCAAAAGACTGAAAAAAATAAAAGAAAATGAAAGTCATATTATAGCAAAAATAAATGACATGAAAAACAAATTAAGGAGAGATCATTTTAAAAAATCATACTTGAAAGCCAAGATGAGACAGACTGAGAAACAGACGGACAGATGTCATATTTCAAGAAATGTTGGAGGGGGAGGGAAGGAAACTGTCCGGATCTCTTCAAACCAGAGGGTAAAGTAGAAATAGAAAGAATCCATTTGCCACCTCCTGAAACTCCAAATAAAAGCTCCCAGGAATATTATAGTCAAAATCCAAAGAATTCAAATAATATAGGCTTACAATAAGAATAACTTGCTCAGTAAAAATTAGTATAATCCTACATCTCTCAAATATATAAGGAACTGAGGCACATTTATAAAAATAAGAGCCATTCACCAACTGATGAATGGTCAATGGATATGAACAGTCAGTTTTCAGAAGAAGAAACCAAAGCTCTCAACATGAAAATATTGATATAATATCAATACATGAAAAAATACTCTAAATCACTAATGATTAGAGAAAGGAAAATTAAAACAACTCTGAGACAACACCTCATACCTATCAGAAATGACAAATGCTGGAGGGGAAGAGTACACGGAAATAGTTACTCTACTGAACTGTGGGTGGAGTTGTCAGCTGCTCCAGGATATTGTTGATCCAACCATTGGTCCAATCATGAAGTATACCCAAAGGGCTAGAAAACTATGCGAACCCTTTGACTCAGCAATATCACTACTAGGTCTATATCCCAAAGAGATTAAAGGAAAGGGAAAAGGACCTATGTGTAAAAAAATATGTATAGCGGCTTTTTGTGATGACAAAGAATTGAACACTGAGGAGCTAGCTGCTCATCAACTGGGGCATGGCTGAACAAGATGTGGCATATGACTGTGATCGAGCACCACTGTGCTATAAAAAATTATGAGGAGGGTAGCTGCAGAAACACTGGGAAAACCTATATGAACTGATGCAAAGTGAACTGAGCAAAACCAGGCAATCATCATACATATTCATGGCAATATTGTAATGACCACCAACTATAAAAGATATAACTACTCTGATCAATACAATGATCCAAAATAAGTCCAAAGAACTCATGATGAAAAATCCTATTCACCTCCAGAGAGAGAACTGATGAGCTCTGTGTGCAAACTGAAGCATGCTTTTTTTCACTTTTCTTTATTTTTCTTTTCTTTTTTGTCACATGGCTAATATGGAAATGTTTTTGCATGATTTCACATGTATATTTGATATCAGATTGCTTACCTTCTCAATAGGCAGGAGGGATAGGCAAGAGGTAGACAGAGAATTTGGAACTCAAAATTTTAAAAAGAATGTTAAAAATAAATTCATTTGGGTGGCTAGGTAGCACAGTGAATAGAGCACCAGCCCTGGAGTCAGGAGGACCTAAGTTCAACTCCAGTCTTAGATACTTAACACTTACTAGCCGAGTGACCTTGGGCAAGTCACTTAATCCCAATTGCCCTGCCTTGCCCCTCCAAAAAAAATCAAATACATAAATAAATTCATTTTAAAATGTTTTGAACATTATTCTGATAGAAACTATAAATATTATTCTGATACAAGCTAAAAATTAGACCAATTTCTTCCCTGTATCATACTATTCAATTACCTAATTTACATCATTAAAACCGAAAGCAGATAGCTGGTTTTTTTTTATTTGTGCTTTTTTTTGGGGGGGGGGGGGGATTGGAGATATTACAGAAAGCTTAGAGATATTACAGAAAAAGAATAATGTTTGCTTTGTTACAACTAGTTGTTAATCAAAGCCCTGTGGATGGATTCTTTTTTTTTTTTATTATTTTTAAGCAATCGGGGTTAAGTAACTTGCTCAAGGTTACACGGCCAGTTATTTCTGGGTGTGGTGCTGAGTGTCTGAGCCCGGGATTCGATCTCCAGGTCATCCCAACACTGGAGCCGGTACTCTTACTCGCTGAGCCACCTGGCCGCTCCTAAGCAATTGGGGTTAAGTAACTTGCTCAAGGTTACACGGCCAGGTGTTTCTGGGTGGGTGCTGGTGCTAAGTGTCTGAGCCCGGGATTCGATCTCCAGGTCTTCTCAACTGGAAGCCGGTGCTCTTACTTGCTGTGCTTCCTGACCGCCCCCTGTGGATGGATTCTTATACAAGTCTTAATACAGAGTTTTAAAATGTAAGCAGTATGGATTCCAAGTCATACTACTCCATTTTAAGCCCAGATAGTTGTTGTAACCTGAAAGATGCTAATAGGCAGGAAATCTCTTCACTACTAGCCATAGCAGTAGTTAAAGATTTACTCACTATTAGCTAGAAACCAATATTTTTAAAAGGTTTGAAACCAAAAACAAATAATAAGAGACAAAAAGCAAAAGAAATCAGATACTATTCCTTAATGTAAAACTGATTACAAATGATTATGAATAAATTAGTGTACTGAAAGGGAAGATTACAAAAAAGACAACATCAAAGTAGTAGCTAAGGGCTATGAATCTTATACAAGTGCATCACATCGTTTTTTAGGTATATAAAAATTATTTTTAGGCTTCTGTGCTATGTCAATTTTATGTATATAATAAGGAGCATAGATTAACATCAAAATAGAGTACAATTAAATCAAATCATAAAGGTACGCTAAAAGGAAAAAGATCAGTAATGTAAAATTAACATCTTTATAAATATCTATACAATCTGAAAAGGTACATAAGAGTATAAAGATAATTAAAATATCTATCTGATAATAAATCACCTGGCACCATTTGAGCATTATTAGTTTTCTTCTTCACACTAAAAGTAAAGTTCATAAGAAAATCCCGACTTTTTAAATCAGAACACTTGACAGACATATCACTGTGCTATTGAACTCCTATGGCAATTACAGCATCCAAATAGTAACCCTGACAAAAGGAGGGTTATGTTTAGGTATGGCCAATGAAATTCCGGGAAAATGGAGAAAGCACTCTATTCATATATCCTGGGTCTAAGTCTTGACTCCATCATTTACTAATTGCCTTACCTTAATTAAGTCATTTTTTTGTTTGGGGATCTTTGTTTCTGATTTGAAAAATAGTGATGTTTAGGATAGGAGGGAAGTCAGAGGAATAGATGTCTTTTTAATGCAAACATTTTATGAGATTTTGATTCTGGTAGGAAGAACATTTACCTAGTCCACCATTCCTATGTCTATTCAAAATGGAAAGGAGACACAGTATAAATAGATGTCACCAATTGGTAGATCTTCAGCATAAGCTGATTTCATGCCATGAACCCATTATTCTGGAATCTTTTCATCCAGCAATCCAGGGACCAGATTCCCTAGATAGCATGAGATTTTTTTTTTTACCAGTGTCTCTTTTATCTTCTCAAAAATGTTTTATTAATCATGACATTTGTTGTTATACCACTTTCCAATAATCTTCTGCTAATAGAGCTCTTCTTTTACAACAAAAACAATGAAAACCAAACAACATAGTATCTAATAGTATGTGTTCAATATTTCACAACTGTAACCAATAGCCTCTTTTGAAACAAAGGGAGTGTGTTTCATCAGTGGTTTTCCTTAACAAAGATTGGTCACTGCATTTACTGATTTTGACTGAATGTGAATTCTGAAGTATTTTAATGTTATTTTTAATTATATTATTGCAGTGGTATACACAGATCTCCCTGTTGTTTCTTTACTTGTACCAATTTATTCAAGTATCTCCTGTTTTTCTGAATTCCTCATTAGTTTTTTCTAATAGTAAAATAATTTTCTATTAAATTCATACACTAAAATGCATTTGGTTTGAATTCTCCAATCAATGAGCACCTGTTTTCATTTTTTTTTTTACTACCACAATAAATAATGCCATGAATATTTTAGAACCTTTCTTTCTCTCATTGACCTCCTTGGGATCTGTGCCTACTGTGGGACATTTCAATAAGGAAGAATGACTAGTAAGTTAACTTTTCTCACATAGTTCCAAATTATTTCCCAGAACAGCTGGACTAATTTACAGCTTTACCAATATTATAATTCTATGCTGGTCTTTTAATAGCTCTTCCAACTCAGACTATATCTTTATCTTCTTTGCCAGTCTGATAGGTCATACATAGGATAACAGAATTAGAACTAGCAGAGACCCTGATCCAAATCCCTTATTTAACATATATGAAGATTAAGGCCCAGAGAAATTACGTGAATTTGCCAATGGTCACAGAGGTAGTGGTGAGGCTGGGATTTGAACCAAGTTCCAGCACTCTTTTTAGTTCAGAGATGCTTTAATTTGTGTTTTATTATTAGTGTTTTGAGGCATTGTCATATATTTTTCCTTTAATTTCCATATAACCTACAACATTTATTCCAATCCTATAGGAATTCTTGGAATTTTTAAAGATAACAATTTAACTCACTCTGGATGGACAATTATCTTATTAAAAAAGAAAGAAAAATTTGTATTCCAAAGAATTTGAAATGATATGCTTACCTTTTTAGGATCCATGTTGAATTTCTTTCTTCCCATAGCTATTTGCTTATTCCTCTGGGTAGTTTTGCTATTTATTTGAAATAATTTTTAAAAATTATTACCAGGTGGTCTCACATAGCAGAGTAATTTTAAAGGATTTTTTGCATAGTCATCATTATTATAAAACACTCTCATAGGATGTTTTATATTTCAAAATAACTATTTAGGGAGGTGTGTCTGCCTTTAAGAAAAGCATACCTCACTCAGTCCTTTACAAATAGAAGTTTTGGCTATTTTGAATTGCTACTAATGTTTGACAATTTCAGATTTATTTTCTTTAGAAGACTTTGATGATGATAATAAAAGGAAAAAAAAGTTTCCTATTTCTTAAATAGGACACACTCTCACCCAAGTTGGTTCATCCCAAAATGCCTTGACTTACTTAGCTCTGAACAAATAAAAGTGAATAGTGAACTAGAAAAGCACAGTATAAGGAACAGATCCATGAAAGAACTATCTGATTATTCCAGAAAGCACAAAAGGGTGGCATTGAGGGAAGAAGAAAAAAGAAAAATTTAAACTGCAAAAGCTCTCTACATCTCCTAAGCTGAGAATTGAATAAATTAAAGGTTTGCACACAAGTAGCTTACCTCTCCTCTACACAAGTCAGGTTATCAATCTCTGTCATCACTTCTGTAATTTCAAATTTTAGCCTCTGCCAAAAATAGGAAAAGAATTAACAGGAAGGAAAAATTAACTCACACAAGCTCAGAATAACGTTAACACTCCATATACAAATTTATCTGAAATTTCCAGTAGGACGACAGAAGTATAAGAATAATTCTAATATATAAGAATTTCACAGTAAGACCCACTACAACCCAGATGAAATCTTTCTCTAAAACTAGGATATCATGGGGCAGCAAGGTGGTGCAGTGTATTAATAGAGCACCGGCCCTGGAGTCAGGAGGACCTGAGTTCAAATCCTGCCTCAGACACTTAACCCCAATTGCCCTGCTCTCCCCCCTCCAAAAAGCAAAAAACAAAAACAAAAACAAAAAAAAAAACCAACTAGGGTCAGAGTAGTTCATTAGAGGTGAGTCATTAATATATGTCAAAAAGCACACCTTTTTAGAGAAAAAAATACACTAAGAGATCTTAGAGAAGACTGTATAAAAAGATGAGATCATCAAAAGAGAGGAATTGAAGTCCTTACTTAAGACATTTATGCTACTTAAACATATTTTCTCTATTTCTAAGGTCCCTTCCAATTCTAAAAAAGTCTGTTCTGATTTTTGTTACTGCCCTTCTCTTTTATTTCCAACCGTGTTCTTGGGAATATTAGCAGAAAAAGTGAAGGTCAAACTCTCTAAGATAAGCCATCACGATATTTCAATGATAAAGTTTCAGATAATTTCTAACATTTTGCACAAGATTAACAGATGGAATTAGAGCCAGTTGAGGTGGTTTACCTTACAAATGATCCATAATATTTAGCTAAGCCTGAATTAGAAAGAACAGACTCCTCACCAACAGAAAATTTCTTTACTTCTTCTACGGTGAGGGAATGCAGTTAGCTTCTTTCTTACTACTGAGGTAGAAAAGGTTCCATTATCGTTAAAAGACGTAAGTACTAATTTTTAAAAATATCTTTACTCCTGAAACAATGAAATCTATATCAGCCTGCCTGATTTCTCAGAGAGATGAAAGAACAACCTGGAAAAAAACAAATTATATGATTTTAGCTTCTGTACAAAATGGAGTCAGTTATAGATTCTGATACTTTGGGTACCAAGAAAACCAATACCCAGAATGGAAACCCTAGGGTGAACTGTGGGACTTCTTAATTTGTTTGAGAGCACACTTGGCACTCCAATCTGTGAGTAACCCATTCTATTAAGATTTACCTTGGCATGTCATTATGGAACTAAGAGGTTTCTGAAAGGAGTGATAACATTTCTTTTTGACTTCTCTCTGTATCAGTTAGTATGAGAAACTTAACTCAGGAAAACTAATCAACAGAGGAATTACTGGCTTGTGACTGCCTTTGAGTATCTACTGCTACCACTCATGGATCAAGATTAGTTTAAACTGCAAAAGGTTTCTCCATCTCTTAAACTGAATAATGTGGGGACTGAATAAATTAAAGGTGTGCACACAAGTAATTTACCTCTCCTCTACACAAGTACTCCTGGTATCATTGCCTTTCCTTATACTTCTCCTACACAGTGATGGAAGTCTCTGATTATAAACTAGACTGACAATTCCCTTTATGTTAACTGTATAATTATCTGTAAAGTCTTTTTAGTTACTTTCAATTTGCATGAGTTGACATATAAAGCTTTTATATTTCCAGTTCCATATCTTCCATACCCGGTCCAAATTAGAATGTCCTCTCATAGCTCTAATAGTTATGGAGAAAGCATAGTACCTTCTGTACAAGCCACAGATTTACACTCAATTCTTTAATTCAAAGCTGTTCTTAAAACTTCTGCATCTTAACTCTGTTAAGTTCCTAGGATTCTGCCCATAGAATTTTCCTGGAGGATATTCTTTCCTGGAACACTGACCAAAAGAGATCTAGCATTTTCCTTTGTTCTAGAATTTTCCCTAACTGTTAAGACACAGTTTATAGCGACCAATCTGATTCTTTCCAATGCTTTCTGACCCAGTTTCTTTAAAACAGGTACTATTTTATTTTATCATAGATTGTTAGATCATACAGTAATGTACTCCATATCTCTTGTTTTAGGGTCTTTCTCCCCTCAAGGGGTAACTATTTCAAAGTATTCATCTTAGGGTCCATTATCTTTTTCAAATAGCCACAATGACATAAAATTTCACATAATCAAAACCCAATTAAATTTTTTCATTTTTAAAATTTTATTTTAATACATATTTATTTTCTTTCTTCATCACCCTCTGCTGGGTGGGGTTAGGTGGGAAATTCTTGTAACTAAGTCAAGCAAAACAAATTTTCACACCATCCATGTTCAAAGTGTATGTTTCACTCTGCAACTTGAGTTCATCTGTCACCTCACTGTCAGGAGGTGAATATCATAGCTCCTCATCAGTTATGGTTGGAATCACAGCATCACAGTTGGTCACTGCATTGCTCAAAGTTGTTAAGTCTTTCAAGTTGTCTGTTTTTACCAAAATAGCTGTTACTGTATAAATTGTTCTCCTGAAAGCCTGATTACTCTGCCCCTAGCCAGACTTTAGCTACCTTCAGTTCAGATATGACATTAGGGGAGGGATTTTTGTTAGTTTCCATAGCAGATCATACAGACTGAAGGTCATGTGGGTCTCAATCCTCCTACAGGTATTAATTTACTGGCAAATCATAAGTAGTTTCCTTACAATACTACTGAATCTTATTTTTTTTAAACTAAATTTTATACTCTGACAATACACAGGCTCTATGCTTTCGCAACTTTTAACCATTGATTTTTTGTATATTTATATATGGATAAACAATGGACAAACATTTTACGTATAGTGAAGATTATTAGATTTTACAGTTTGAAATTTAAAGATTCATTACCTCTATGTCATCAATAAGCTCTTTTTTCCTGCGACGGATGTTTAAAAGTTCTTCTCTTTCCTCCATTGAGAGGTCATCAGGCACTAAAAAAAAAAAGAATCATAAACAATTAAGTAATAATTCTAATCCCTTAGTTTCAAAAGCTCTTTACAAATTAGTGGTCACAATATCTTGGTAGGGGAGGAGGGTTGCAAGCACAACTAAGGTTTTGGGTTTTTTTTTCCTATTTGTCATGTCAAATAGATTTCTGGAAATATTCAGATCAGAAAATCACCTATGAAACAGTTAACTGAAATAAAAAGAACAAAAAACCAAACTGAACACCAAATCTCAGCCCAAAGTGAGTGAGACAGCTGTGCTTTCACCCACCGAGCACACTGCTGCTTCCTGTCTTTCTCTCAAAGTGCTTTGCTGCTTTTCGCTAAGGTGAATAAAAAGAACTGGAAATAGTAGCAAAGAAAACAAAGATGGGGAAAATATCTGGACCAGAGCAATACACTAAAAAAAAAACATACTGGAGGTGACAATATTTTGAAAGCACTGACTTATAATTTCCCATCTACATTTTTATCTCTAGAAACACTAAGGATTTGTCAGCAAACTTACCACAGAATATCATATTTGGAAGGGAATTCAGAGACAATGGAGACCAGAAGGTATCCAAACAAGAATTACCCTAAAATATAATCAACTAGTGGTCATCTATCATTTGTCTGAAGACCTCAAATTCCTAAGGCAATTTATAAGGCAGTCCATTCTACTTTTAAACAGTTCTAATTGCTAAATTTGGGGGGGTTTTTTCTTACATTAAGCAGAAGTCTTCCTCTCTGCAAATCCTATCCATTAATCCTAGATCTGCCCTCTAGGGACAAACAGAATGAGTCTACACCTCCACCCATGATCTGGGACAAGGTACCTTCACTGGCCACAACTTGATTCCAAGGAGAGCCATGGACCTTTCTTTTAACCAATCAATCCTTGGTGTCCCCTTGCCTCATTGTCACCAGGCAGAAGATGCCCAATAAGTTGGATGCTGATTCCCCATGCTCATATCTCTATTGAAGAAATCCCAAAGTCCCACTTCAGCACAACCTTTGGCCTCACTAACCTCTTGGAAAGAGATTATCTACATTCCATTACTCCCCAAAATCCCGGGGTCCTTGCCATCAGCCCTACTACTTTCCTGCCCATATTATATCTAGCCTTTCCATCTACCCTGAACTGAATATGAACATGAATCCTCCTTTGTGTACTGTCTTCTCCAAACAGAATGTGAGCTTTTTGAGAGCAGAGCTTGTCTTGATTTTCTATTTGTATCTCTAGTACTTAGTGTAGTGCTTCACACCATGTGAGAGAGATTGAAGAGTGAGTGAATGACTGATGGAGCAAGGTCAAAGGATTAAGACAATTAAGTCTTTAAGTCATTAAGCAATGACTATGTAAAAGGCAGAAAGAAGTGGAAGCCTGGGTAAGACAAAGTGAAGATCCACCTACTATCAGAACTCATTCAAATTTCTAGTGGGGAGGAGATGAGGGTGATAGTTGGAGAGTAGATGGCATGGTTTGGAGGTAACAGAACTGAGGTGGATAGGAATATGAGATGCCTCTCTTCACTCCTCCGCCCCGTTCTTATTACTTTACTTCAGTGATTGTTCCTCCTAGTTCAATTGGTTTTCTTCTTTTTCTGCATTTACATTCTACTCAATAGCATTTCATTATTATATATCACTTCTCAGTCACCTCCAAGCCATGCTGTCTATTCTCCAGTTATTGCCCCATCTCTTTCCCACCAGAAACTTGCAATCCTCTCCTGGACCCACCCTAAGGTTCTGAGAGGGGGGCTTTCACTTTATCTTGCCCACATCCAGACTTCTACCTCACTTTCTAGCCATTTCCCAACTGTGCTACTTTGTGTACCTTACTCTCCCCCTTTTCCAGTTTCCCTTCTTGTGCTCTCTTCCCCCGTTAGAATGCAAGTTCACTGAGTCAGATCTCTGTCGTGTTTGCTTGTATATGCAATCTAGACATTGAGCACTGTGCCTGTCACATAGTAATAGCTACCAATCAGCCCCTCACTCTTATATATCTTCAGTCTCTCCCACTGTCATTCTTCCCTTTAAATCTACCAGGTAAAAAATCCTGTCCCCAAAAATTCTTTCCCTTAACATTTGTGGCAGGGCCAAGAAACCTTTAAGTTCTTCAATGCTTTCTTTTTTTTTTAACTTAAAAACATTTATTTTTAATTTATTAAATAAAACAAGCATTTCCATAATATAGCACATAAAAAGATGACTGCACATGAGACTGCAAATCTACTATGCACAACTTGCTATTCCTTTCAAATATACAACAAAATTTTCATGTAAATTTTTTCTTCCCTCCCCCCACCCTAGATATGGCTACCATTAGACCCAAATAGGTATATTTATGTGTGTGCGTGTGTGTAAAATTATTCTATTCATACTTCTTTTTATCAGTTCTCTCTCTGGATGCAGATAGTTTCTTTCTTCATATGTCCTTTACAGTTAATTTGGTATTAAATTTATATTATAATATTTATAATATCAAAAATATAATATTACATTATATTTTGGGTATTTATAATATGAAAAATAATTTATTTATTCAAAGTCATTCTTAAAACAATACTGCTATTACAGTATACAATGTTCTCTTGGTTCTGCTCATTTTGCTCTTCATTGTTTCATGCAATGCTTTCTATGCATAATATCTGGTCTTTCTCTTTCTGTCTCCTTTTCATTATGTGTATATGGCTATGGTTTTGATTTCTAGGCTTCTAAACTTCAAGTGATAATTTTTCCTTACTCTGATGAATATAAGTGAATTAATGTTGCTTGCTATAGGATACATTTATAGCTATATTAATGATTAAGACCTGTATTCCCCTGTTAGGATCTTAGTGTATTAGAAATTTATTCCCTTTCCCCTATGACATCTGAGTTAGTATGTCACACGTTGAAAAATCCCAAGGAGGATATCCATAAGCATCTCTATGAGGCTTTCGATTTCTCAATTCAGAGAATCCAAAACTATTTTCCTGGAACTTACCAAATAACTTACATACATCCCATAAGTGTGAACCATCCCTTGTTTTTTGCTCTCTCTCCAAAAGACCTTCCCCATTTTGTCCAATAACAACACCATAGATAAAAGCAGATGGACCCACTGCACCTGGCACTGTAGATAAGACCCTCCAAGGAATTGGGAGATGGTATATCATGTGTAAAGAACAGTAAGCAGGCCAAAAGACCTGGACCACAGAATTCATGGAAGAGAATAATATATAAGAAAACTAGAAAGTTAAAAGGGAACCAGGTTGTGAAGAACTTTAAATACCAAACAGCTTATATTTGATCCTTGAAATCATAGGGAGTCATCATACTTATTTAATACACTACGCATAATATTCTTTTATATTTATTCATTACTTACAATACTTACAATGATAACTTTTGTCCAAAAAAGCTCCAAATTAAAATTTGTTATATAATAAACTATAAAATTTTATTCTAACTATAATTATGAAAACCTTAAATACAAAATTATGATTATAAAATAATTACAAATATTTGACATGGGACATTCTGTAAGAATTAAAAGCATCAATTCAGCAAGAACTCATATTTTCACTAGTATCTCCAAGATTTCATATAAATTTTTTATCTGAAAAATTTTGTTGAACATAAGTAACATTTTAAGTAAAAAAATTTACAACTTGAAAGATGTTTAACATAATATAACAACCACATATAACATTAATTTCAACATTGAACTTTTTTATTTGAGCAAAGGCTTGCAACATTTGGCCCAACACCAGATGAATGCACTCTTAAATCTGGTTCCACACTAAGTTTACTTCTGTTTAACGAAAACAAAAATAAAGTAAAAGTGCTTGCTCACACAAATATATGGCAGGATGTGGTAGCAGAATTTTATAAGTTCTCTACCTGACAGATGAAAATTCAGTTTTTATTTTTAGTCAAATATGTATATTGTGCTATAAGAAATAACAAGCAGGATGATTTCAAGAAAAACCTAGAAAGACTTACAGGAACTGATACATAGTGAAGTGAACAGAACCAAGGAGCAATATTGTCTGATGAAGAACTGTGAAAGACTTAGCTATTCTCAGCAATACAATGATTTAAGACAATCCCAAAGGACTAATAATGAAACATACTACCAACCTCCAGAGGAAGAAAAAGCTGAATACTGACTGAAGTACGCTATTTTTTCACTTTCTTTTATTTTTTCCTTTTATTTGTCTTCTTATACAAAATGACCAATATAGAAATGTTATTCATAATTGCATATATAACCTATATCTGATTGCTTATCATCTCAGGGGAGTGAAGAATAGAATTTTGACTCAAAATTTTAAATAAACATGTTTTTTGGTTTTTGGTTGTTTTTTTTTTTTTAAAGCAATTGGGGTTAAGTAACTTGCTCAAAGTTACACAGCTAGTTATTTCTGGGTGTGATGCTAAGTATCTGAGCCCTGATTTGATCCCCTGGTCATCCCGACACTGGAGCCAGTGCTCTTACTCACTGAGCCACCTGGCCGTCCCTAATAAACATGTTTTTAAGAATAGAGGGAAAAGGAAAAATGTATAAGTTTGTCATTTCTGAATGATATCTGCAGCCCCAAATTCACTATATCAATTATATTTTCTTCTTCATCCACTGTCAATTCAATAGCCAGGGATGAAGAAGACATATTAAATGAGTGACTAATCCAATCTAATTTCTTGGAAATTTCAAGAACATAGTGTTTGAAAGTCACTTCAAAAAGTTTGAGGTGATCACTGATTTTTTTGACTGCTTGATCCAAAGATAGTTCATTTCCTAATAAGAAAATACATAATGTCACAGAACATGCAGTACTATTCTCAATGGGTGATTCCAGAATTTTACTTTCTTTTTTTTTTTTTCTTAAGCAATCGGGGTTAAGTAACTTGCTCAAGGTTACACGGCCAGTTAATTCTGGGTGTGGTACTGAGTGTCTGAGCCCGCAGAATTTTACTTTCTTAATCTTACTTTTTACTTTGTCTTGAACAATTAACACAATGTATTTGTACCCTGAAATAATATGTTGAGTTCATAAATTTTTTAAAAAAATTTCTGCTAAATAATCTTTGTAGCCTGTCATATCACTTGTACACTGAGTTGAAATTAAAGGTCAATGAAGACCACTACTCTTCTTTCAACTCAAATAGATAAATAATAACTCTACCACAGAAAAGCAAACTAGTATCTACGTGTATTAGAAGTGTAAAATATTCACTGTCCATCTCTCTGCACAAAATGGTAAGCAACTGTGAGATACTGGGTCTTAAATTTTTTAAAGCTAACTTTGGAAGGTATCATATACTACACTTTTAAGTTGTCATGGATTTTTCTTTGGTGCCAGAACTTGCTTATTTTTTTTAATGTAGCATGTATCCATACTGTATTCACACTATTTTTTTTAAATATCCAAAATAAAACCTAAAAACTTCCTAGTCATCAATTTTGCTCTATCTGCACTTTGTTTTCCTTCAAAGTATGAATGGAGACAGTTAGATGGTTCGGTGGAGAGAATACAGGACCTTGGAGTTAGGAAGATCTGGGTTCAAATCTGACTTCATACACTTACTAGCTGTGTGACCCTGGACAAGTCACTTAACCTATGTTTGCCTTAATTCACTGGAGAAGGAAATGGCAAACCACGTCCACATCTTTGCCAAGAAAACCCCATGGACACTATGGTCCATGGGGTCATGAAGAATCAGACATCAGTGAATGACTGAACAACAATGAATTAATTATATTTTAAAATGTTATCCCCAGTGTTATTTCCTATTAAGTCACAACAAAACCACATATTCTCTTTCACACCACCATCATGTAGATATGGGCTGGTTGTTGTTCTTTGTTCTCGAAGAAGACCAACATGACATCACTATGTTGGAGACCAGGTACAGTGTGTCCAACTATGGCTGATCAAACCAATATGAGCTCAGAAGGTTCTACCATAGGCTGGGCACAAATAATGAACATTTGGAGTGGAGAGGTCTCTCAATCTGCGCACTTCACATTTCTTTTGAGCTACTGAAATTCTGCTTTGCTTATAAAGTATAGCACTTCTGATGCAGGCACACCATGCTGGGATGCAGGGGGAATGGCAGTTCTGTGCTAGAGTCTCCCATGCCTCACAACTGATTCCAAAGTCTGTTGAGAGACCTTGAGTGTGTCCTTGTACTGTTTCAGATGATCACCATATGAACACTTGCTTTGTGTGAGTTCTCCATAGTCTTTAAGGCAAACATACATTTGGCATTTGAGCAATGTGGACAGTCTATCAGAGTTGCACTCTCTGCAGTAGAGTTTGACTCTTTTGCAGTTCAGCTCAAGAAAGGACTTCAGGATCTAGTACCTTATCTGGCCAGGTGATCTTCAAATCTTCCTAAGAAAATTCAAATGGGAGTGATTCAGTTTTAGTTTCAGGCATAGTGCTAGTACACTGTCCAGGTTTCACAGGCATATAACAATGAGGTCAACACAACATTCTGTAGACCTTCAGTTTGGTAGGCAGTATAATACCTTTGTTCTCCCACATTTTATTTCAGAGCCTCCTAAACACTGAACTAGCTCTGGCAATGGATGAGTCAACCTCAGCACCTATGAGGATATCCTTGGAAAGTATATTACCAAGGTAAGTGAACTAATCCACAGCATTCAAAATTTTTCCATTTGCTGTAACCAATGGTTCCATGTATGGATGGTGTGGTATTGACTAGTGGAGAACTCCTGTTTTCTTGGCATTAATTGTTAGGCCAAATTAGCACAAGCAGCAGGGCATCTGTCTGCCCCTGGCAGTGATGGGGCCAGCCCTGGCCTGCCATGTTGGTTCCCTAGTTCCTTAGGGCCCCAAGCTGCTTGCCCTGCCCCCCCCCACTTCCAGCGCTCTGGAGAAGGGGCCAGCCCCGCTCCTTCATCTGCCAGGAGGCAACTTTGGCACCATACACTGGTCTTCTGATAAGATTGTCCATGTTACCTCCTCACACACAAGTCATGGGCCCACACCTGGCATTGGTCACACTGCAGCACAGCAAACACATCACTGTCCCCCTCATCTCAGCCTTGGAGGCTGCACTGAGTACACAATCATCTGCAAACAAAAAAATCACACACAAATTCTCCCTCCCACTTCAGTCTTGGTTTTTGGTCTTTTCAAATTAAATAATTTACTGTGGTGTGGTAGCTGTAATTTTCATCCTTTTTGAAGGCTTCTGACAACATTGCAGAAAACATCATGCTAAAAAGCATGGGTGTAAGCACACAGTCCTGCTTCACTTCACTGGTAACTGGGAAAGCATGAGAGCACTGTCCATTATCCAGAACCTGGGCAAACATGCCCTCATGAACTGGCTTACATTGTGATATGAAAAGGATGCTTTTAATATTTCTATTTTTTTTCTTTTTAACTATAAAGTTTTTATGCCCTAATATATGGCCAATCTTTGTAAAGGTACCATGAACCACTGATAAAAAGTGAATTCCTTTCTATTACCATTCAATTCTCTCCAGATATCTATCACAGCTAACTTATCTAAAATTTTATTCACTTATTTGACTTCTTTCTTATTTATTTTTTGTTAGATTTATTTATTATATCAATAGATGCAGGAAAAGTTTTGATAAAGCACAATACTCATTTCTATTTAAAAAAAAAACTTGAAAGTAAAGAGATAAATGGATTTTTTCCCTTAAACTGACAAAAACACATTTACTTAAAACAATCAGCAATAATTATTTCTAATGGGAATAAGCTAGAAGCCTAGTAAGATCAGGTGCGAAACAAGGTTGCCCACTGTCACCAAAATTATTCAACATTGTATTAGAAATCGTAGCAATAAGATAAGAAAAGGAAATAGAAGGAATCAGAATAGGAAAAGAGGTAATAAAAATTATCTCTTTTTTTGCAGATGATATGATGACATACTTGGAAAATCCCAAAGACATAACTAAAAAGTTAGTTCAAACAATGAATAATTTTAGCAAAGTAGCAGGACACAAAGTAAATCCACATAAATCATCAGTATTCCTATATATCACAAGCAAAACACTGCAAAAAGATTCATTTAAAATAATTCTAAACAATATAAAAAACCTGAGAGTATATCTGCCAAAACAAACCCAGGAACCATATGAACAAAATCATTAAAAACTTTTCATACAAATAAAACCAGATTTAAATAACTAGAGAAATATTAATTGTTCATCAGCAGGCAGGGCCAATACAGTAAAAATGACAATTTTACCTAAAGCAATTTATCTATTCAATGCCATCCCAATTAAATTACCAAAAATTATTTTACTGAGTTAGAAAAAATAGTAACAAAATTCATGTGAAAGAACAAAAGTTCAAGAATATCAAGGGAGCTAATGGAAAAAAAATGTAAAGCAAAGAGGTTTAGCAGTACCAGTAATTATCAAAACTACCTGGTTCTGTGTAAGAAATAAAAACGTAGATCAGTGGAACAAATAAACACACAATTTATAGCAGCAATGACTATAGTAACCCTGTGTCTGACAAGTGTTAAGGACTTAAATTTTGGGGATAAGAATTCATTATTTGGTAAAAATTGTTGGGAAAGCAGTCTGACAGAAATTGGGCATAGACAATATCTTACATTATTTACAAAGATAAAGTAAAAATAGACACATGAGCTAGATATAGAGATATTACAAGAAAATTTTAAAAACATGGAATATATTATCTATCAGACTTATGGATGGGTGAACAATTTATGAATAAACAAGAGACAGAGCAATGTAAGATGTAAAATAGGCAATTTTGATTGCATTAAATTAAAAAAAGTTTTGAACAAATAAAACAACAGTAGTTAAGATCCAAAGGAAAAAAGAAAATTGGGAAAATTTTTATAAACAGTTTCTCAGATAAAGGTCTCATCTCAAATATTTAAAGAACTTTGTCAAATCTATGAGAATACGAGTAATAACTGATAAATGGTCAAAGGATAAGATTAGTTTTCCAATGAAGAAATCAAAACAATTTGTAGTCATATGAAAAAATGCTCTAAATCATTATTGATTAGAGAAATGCAAATCAAAACAATCTTGAGATATCATTTTATACCAATCGGATTGGCTAATATGTTTGAAGGGGAAAGCAATAAATATTGGAGATGTGGAAAAATTTGGAAAGTAATTCATTGTTGGAGGAACTGTGAACTGACCCAACCATTTTGGAGAGCAATCTGGAATTATGCCTAAAAAGTTATTAAACTGTCTATACCCTTTGGCTCATTAATACCACTTCTAGGTCTATTTCCAAAAATGATTAGAGAAAAAGGAAAAGAACCCATATGTTCTAAAATATTTATAGTAGCTCTTTTTGTGGTGGCAAAAAACTAGAAATTGTAGGGATGCCCATCAATTGGGGAATGGTTGAAGAAGTTGTGATAAATGACTATAATAGAAAACTATTGTGCTATAGGAAATGATGAGCTCAATGGTCTCAGAAAAACATGGACAAACTTGCACGAAATAATGAAGAGCAAAATAAGCAGAATCAAGAGTAAAGTAACAGCAATACTGTTTTAAGAACAACTTTGATTAAGTCATATTGACTATTATAAATACTCAAATTAACTACAAAGGACCTATGAAGGATAACACTATTTATATTCAGAGAAAGAACTGATAAATAGAAGTAGGTATAGAACAATTTTACATATAAATATGTATTTGTGTCTAATGGTAGCCATGTCTAGGATGGAAGAAAGGGAGGGAAGAAAAAAAGTGGGAAAATGTTACACAATAACTTTAATATATATTTAAAGGTGCTGGCAAATTATACATAACAGATTTGCAGTTTTATGTGCAATCATCTTTTTCTATTCTACTATGTTACAGAAATACTTGTTTTATTTCTTAAATTCAGAATTAAAAAAAGGTGATAATCTGTCTCTATCTAATGGGACATTCAATAAATTTTATCTTAATGGATTTATTTTTCTACAAGATAATTGTTTTATTGATACTTTAACAAATCCCTATTATTTTGAAATCATTCACACATGTGATAGATCCTTCATAAGTAATAAATATAGCTAAGAAAAAAAAAGAAACTGACATAATACTGATGAATTTCTCCAGGCAACCAATTTTGTCATATTTTTCCACAAGCCCTCATGACTGACAATATCAAAGGCCTTGGTCAGATCAATGAATGTTGTATACAGACCTCTGTTCTGCTCCTGGCATTTCTTCTGGAATTGTTCAGCAGCAAATACCATATCAACTATTCTTCAGACCTTTATAAAGCCACATTGGCTCTTGGATAGATGGCAACTTCCAGTTGAAGGGCTCTGGCCAGAATCTTAACAGCAATGACTGTTTTGTCACAGGACAAACTATTTCCCTTTTCTTTATAGAGATGGGCAATGAAGACATCCCTAAACTCCTGGAAGATAACCTCCTCTTGACATATAACCTGGAAGATTTCAGTTTTTCTATGACCTGCCTCATAAATCTCAGGTGCTTTGCCACATAAGAGGAGTCTAATGGCATCCAAAGCTTCTTCTTTGGTTGGAAATTTGGCTAGAGAGAGACTGACTTCAACCTGAAGTCAATGGTTTCAGCACTGACTATGACTGCTGAGAACACTATGGAAGTGTTCAGCTCAACTCTGCAGGATCATGTCCTTATCACAGTAGTCAATGTGGTTCTATCAGCACTGAGTAGTTGAAATGCCTATAGGTCTTTGGCCTATAAATAGCCTTCAGGGCATCAAGGGGATTGGATTATTATTGTCAACATAAAACTGAATTTCATTCCCGTTCCTATTGAGCAAAGAATCCTCTATCTCGCTAAGCTTCACTTGTACTTTCTTTTGATGGAATTAAATGCTGCCTTCTTAGAGATGGATGAATTATTCTACTGGTAAACCCTGTGGAGTTCTTGTTTTTCACTTAGCAGCATCTGAATTTCTCCATCATTTTTACCAAAGTAATCTCGCTGTTTGTGGGTTTTTAGCCCAGATGAGTAAATGTGGTGCTACAACCAAATCTCCAAAAGCTGCCCACTCCTTTTCTGCTCCCCCTCCCTCTAAGTTAGCCATTAACTGTTCATGCTTGGAGAAGCACTCTAATCTACTGACATTAATTCTTCCTGGTAATTTGTTGCTGCTCCAGAGTTTAAAGTTGCCCAGAACTATGCACCCGTCCTCTTTCAGCACTTTGATTATCAGGGTCTCCAGGATTTGATAAAATTTTTCTTTGATCTCACCAGAGTCCATGACTGTGGAAGCATACATACTAATGATGGTGGTATGGCACTTTCCTGAAAGGGGCAATCGCATTGTCATAACTCTGTCATTTATTCCTTTTGGTAGGCATACAAGCTTGTCAACTAGCTTAATTTTTATTGCAAAACCTATGCCAACTTCACAGCGCTCCCCATTCACTACAGAAAAAATGTGTATCCAGGTCCAATTTTGGTAAGCTTGCCTTCATTTGTCAGCCTTGTTTCACTCGGGGTCACAGTTTGGATGTAGTATCTGTTGAGTTCTCTTGGAAAGAGAGCTACTCATCTTTCAGCTGTTCATCTGGATTTCATATTGTCTATAAGTATGTACACATTCCAAATAACAATGATGAGTGGGATCACCTTTGCAAAAGTTTCTATACATTTTGGGGGGTTTTGACTGCAGGGTGGTCCCTACCTACTGTGGCAAGCAGGCCAGTTCTGGGTGAAGAAGACCAATTTTAAGGCAACTTTTCTAGCTCCCTTCCTCATCCCAGGAGGTGAGTCCTTTTAAAAGACTGCTCAGACACCCAAGGGACTGCTGAACCATACAGCTGCTTCAGTCCAGTGGGAAGATGACCCTATGGCCTGGGTCACCTGTGTGCAGGAGTGTGACCTGCAACTGTGTACCTGCAACTGCTGTTTTGTCACTTGCTGGTTGCCACAGGACTTTAAGGTAAGTAAAATGGTAAGTATGATGTCTTTTGACTCAAGTATAAATTGGATTTAAAAGTGAGGCACAGTTCCTCGAAGTCTTCAGCCTCACTGTCTCTTCCAGAGTCATCAAATTCCAGGGGTAAGATATAAATCAAGATGACTAGCAATGGCTTGGAATGTAGTAGATGACCTTGGAGTTGTCTGTGTCTGACCAAGCTTAAGCATACCACAGAACCTGCTCCAGTCACCTTTGTGGATATCAGAACAAATTATTCTCATCCATCCATTCTACCAGGTAAAGTCTTCACATTCTTGGGGTAGACACCCTACTTACTCACCAATGAGTCTGAGACCCCTCAGTTACCCTCAACCTGGTTTAGCCTATCTGTCAGAATAGTTTGCCGGGGTATGGCCACTGCACATACTACAGCATCTTGGAGTCACAGGTCAGAGGTGAATCAGATGGACACCAAAAGTAAAAGCCCTGAAAAGGACTCATCTAATTGCACAGCATAATGTCCATCTCATCTAATTGCAAAATGTAAATGTCACTTTTTTGAAGTCTTTCTATAATAACTGATTCAACATCATCAGATATCCAACAAGACACTATACTGTTAGAAAGGGGTATCAATCTAATTTCTTAACGGTGATGATCACTTTGGCACAAGGAAAGATATATTTTTTCTGCAATAGGATGAACTTCCCTATTTTTGGTAATTTGATAATTTATATGAAGCTTCAATTACTTTTCTACTTTCTTGTTTATTCACGGAAAGAAGTGAATTATATGTTTTTAAATCTTGTACTTTCCACTTAAAAAGATCAACAGATTTAACAAAATATCTTTCATGTTTTGATTGTAAATGTTGAGACAAAAGAGATTTTAAGCTGTTGTTTGCATGAATTTCTCCACAAATTACAAATTGTGTTCATGGATTGTGTTCATTGTCACCAAGAAAAAAAAATTTAATGTATTCTTCATTACATTTACCCTTTTTCATGCCTACCATAATATATCTCAAATATCTTTGTGTATTATTTCAGAATTGTAACCCATAAAAGACATGTATTAATTTCCTATCACAGTGTATTGATTCTGACTGAATATTTTGAGATTTCTCATTAACACATTTCAGCATTACATTTTTTAAAATTAATATCTGGGGGCAGAACCAAGATGGCAGCATAGAAGCAGGAAAACACCCTGCACTCCCCCATAACCACCTCAAAAACCTATAAAAAATTACTCTAAACAAACTTTAGAGCTACAGAACCTACAAAGTGACAGAAAGAAACCTCCTACTGAAGGCAGCCTGGCAGGTGGACAGGAAGGGTCCATTGCAGCACGCTGGGAGCAGAGCCCAGCCCCACATGAGCCTGTGGTCTTAGCCTCAGGGTGACCCCGACCCTGCAGCAGACTTAGGGAGAGTGGATCACCAGCATCTGTGGCAGTTTCCAGATTTATCAACCCAAAAATTCCAAAGAAAAAGTGAGAGGCCAGTGGAGTTTGGGAACAGGGGGTCTAGAAGTGCAGTCCAGCCTCTGTCCCTGGCAGGGAGAAGCAGGTGAGGCACAGCTGCCGTGTGGCTGCTTCAGACCTCCTGACCTGCAGATTGTAGGGGGACCAAGCAACCAGTCCGAGGGGAAATTGCTCTTGCTTTAACCTGCTTAGATCTGGATCACTGTATAGGGTGGTGTGACCAGGTGCCAGAGCATGTGGAGGCTTCAGAGAGGGCACCCAATTAATAGCTCCAGCAGCCATGGAAAACCCCAGCAATTTGGGACAAAGCTCTCCTCTCTGGAAGCAGAGATCTACTGTGGCAAAAAGCTCAAAAGTCAAGTAATTGATGGCAACATGAGCAAGCAAAGGAAGCAAAGCAAGCACAGCAGTCAAACCTTAGATTCCTTTTTTGGGGACAAAAAGGATCAAAGCATGGAACAGGAGGAATACAACGAAGTCAGAACTCCTGTACCAAAAGTTTCCAAGAAAAATATGAACTGATTACAGGTCATAGAGGAGCTTAAGAAGGATTTTGAAAATCAAATAAGAGAAGAGAAGGAAAATTGGAAAGAGAAATGAGAATGATGCAAGAAAATCATGAAAAGCGAGTCAACAACCTAACTAAAGAAAATACCTTAAAAAATAGGCTAACTCAAATGGCAAAAGAGGCTCAAAAAGCCAATGAGGAGAAGAATGCCTTAAAAAGTCGAATTTGCCAGATGGAAAAAGAATCTCAAAAGTTCACTGAAGAGAATCATTCCTTCAGAATTAGATTGGAACAAATGGCAGCTAGTTACTTTATGAGAAATCAAGATAATATTAAACAGATCCAAACAAATGAAAAATTAGAAGGCAATGTGAAATTTCCCATTGGAAAAACCACTGACCTAGAAAATAGATCCAGGAGAGATAATTTAAAAATTATTGGACTACCTGAAAGCCATGATCAAAAAAAAAGAACCTAGAAATCATCCTTCAAGAAATTCTCAAGGAAAACTGCCCTGATGCTTTAGAACCATAGGGCAAAACAGAGGTTGAAAGAATCCACCGATAACCTCCTGAAAGATATCCCAAAAAGAAAACTCCTAGGAATATTATAGCCAGGTTCTGGAGTTCCCAAATCAAGGAGAAAATATTACAGGCAGCCAACAAGAAGCAAAGTGAATATTGTGGAAACATAATCAGGGCTTGGAATATGATATTTCAGAGATCAAAGGAGCTAGGATTAAAAACAAGACTCACCTACATAGCAAAACTGAGAATCGTGTTTCAGGGGAAAATATGGTTATTCAATGAAATAGAGGACTTTCAAGCATTCTTGAAAAAAACAGAGTTGAATAGAAAATCTGACATTCAGAATCAAGAAGTAAGAGAAGCATGAGAAGGTAAACAGGGAAAAGAAATCATAAGGAACTTACCAAACTTGACTTATTTACATTCCAACATGGAAAAACAATAATTGTAACTTATGAAAGTTTTCTCAGTATGAGAATAGTTGAAGGGAATAGAAATGTATATATGTATAGGAGGGTATATGGGCATATGAATACATATGTGAGTGTGTGTATATATGTGTACAGGTATACATAGACAGAGGGTACAGGACCAATTGAATAGGAAGGGATGATACTTAAAAGGTGAAATTGAGAGGTGAGAGAGGAATATAATGAGAGAAGATGGGGAGAGACAGAATGGGGTAAATTATCTCATATAGAAGAGGCAAAGGAAAACTGTTACAATGGAGGGGAAGAACAGGAAGGCAAAAGGGAATGAGTCAACCTTACTCTCATTGAATTTGGCTTAGAGAAGGAATGACGTATCTTGCCCCTACAGGGGAAGGGCATGAGAGGGGGGATGATGGAGGGGAGGGAAGGTTGGGAGGAGAGGGAATTTAGAAGCATACACTTTTGAAAAGGGAAAGGGTCAAAGTAGAGAATAGAACAAGTGGCGGGTAGGATAGGATGGAGGGAAATATAGTCAGTCTTTCACAATATATCCACTATGGAGATGTTTTGCATAGCTACACATGTACAACCTATACTGAATTGCCCATCTTCCCAGTAAGGGTGGGTGACAAGGGAGGAAGGGAAAGAATCTGGAATTCAAAATTTTAAAATCAAATGTTTAAAAAATATATTATTATTATTTCTTTTTACATGCAACTGGGAAAGATAGGCACTAGGGTATAGAGATCCATCTTGCCCTATTGGAAAGTTGGAGAGGGGATGGGGGAGGATATAGGAGAGAATATATTGGGGGAGGGGTATACAGTGGGATCGCTGTTTAGTGGTTGTTGGTAGGGAGAAAGACAGGGAGAAAATTTGTAACTCAAAATCTTGTGGAAATGAATGATGTAAACTAAAAATAAACATAAAATTTAATCTAAATTAATAATAAAAAATAAATGTCTGGTATTTATCTAAAGATTCATTGAAACTGCTATAATTTTTAAAATAAAACGTTTATGTAATTTCATTTCCACATTCAATACTTAATAAAATACATAACAGGAATCTTGGGCAAATCACTTAACCCCAATTGCCTTGCCTTCCCCCCTCCAAAAAAAAAAAAAAGAAAATACATATCAATACCATACCAGAACAAATGATGCAAACTCAACATACCTAAAATTGAATTCATTATCGTTCTTCCAAAACCTGCTCTTTTTCTAACTTCTGTTTCTTCTGATTATACCATCATTCCCATATTGAGGCTTAAAATTCTCAGGGAAGGGGCAGCTAGGTGGCACAATGAATAGAGCACTGGCCCTGGAGTCAGGAGGACCTGAGTTCAAATCCAGCCTCAGACACTTGACACAATTACTAGCTGTGTGACTTTGGGCAAGTCACTTAACCCCAATTGCCCTCCAAAAAGTAAAATTCTCAGGGAATCTATCTCTGATTACTTCATTTCCCTTGCTCCTTATACTGAATAAGTTGCCAACACCCATTGATCTGGAATCTGTCTTTTCCTTTCTATTCATACTGTTACAAACCCAGTTCATATCCTCATCAACTCTCCCCTGGATGACTATATTAGTGTCCTTTTTTGTTTCAACAGGCCATGAAGGCAGTGGAATCAGGTGCTTTGGAGCTCTTAAAACTTGGTCAGACATGAAAGACACCAAGGTCACCCACAGCATCCCAAACTACCACCAGGTGATTTGATTTTTGTCTTGCCACTGGATTTCAATGACTTTGGCAGAGAGGAAGGCTGACCACTTCAAGCAACTGTGCCTCACTTTTAAAAATCCAATTTACATTCAGGTCAAAAGACATCACCGAGATCATTTTACTATTTCATTATTTTATTGAGAAAATTTAGAAACATCTCCATCTCAAATGTTTATAGGAACTATTCATGCCCCACCTATGGTAGAGCCTTCTAAGTTCATAGTGCTAGGACTGACCACAGTCAGACACAAAGTACACTGACCCCGACATTGTAGTATCACTTTGGTTCTCTCAGAGCATGAAGTTAATAAAGAAATCTCAGAAAAAGAAAACGTAAATCTCTGCATCTTTTTGTCATAACACACACACACATATATAAAACTATGGGGTGATAATTCTAACTTTGCTATGCCTGAATTATCCCTGAACATTGTAAGTGATCAGTAACAGAAGCAAACACTTTAAGAATTCAAAACTATAGAATCAGTAAAGAGGGCAGATTTTATTCCCCATTTCAGTTGACAGTCATAGAATAGGAGATGTTAATGTGGTAACAAAGTATTTATAAACTATGATCATTGCTCTCTGACAAGTGAAAAGTAGCAACCTCACTGTAATAAGCAGGTATTGGCAATGCCCTTCCAGGAATTTCACCAGTTAAGCCCTTCTGGGCTAGATACTAGGTACTAGATATTATCTTCTGATAGTCAATACAGTTCCAGAATTGGAAACTATAGAGGCAGGGGTCAGAAGTCAGGAAAGGATGCAGTTCTTCACATCTTGGGATATTAGAAAAAGAATTTTCTCTTCTCTACTCCCTGAATCAGCAGTGGAATCTAATAGTATTGCTATTTTCCCCAAAAGAGGTACTTTATACACCAGTTGGAGAATCAGTTTAAGAAAGTTTAGGACATGGGGCAGCTAGGTGGCACAGTGAATAGAGCATCAGCTCTGGAGTCAGGAGGACCTGAGTTCAAATCCGGCCTCAGACACTTAACAAAAAACAAGCTGTTTGACCTTGGGCAAGTCACTTAACCCTAATTTCCTTGCCTTCCCCCCTCAAAAAAAAAAAGGTTCTAGACATAACTGTGTGTGCAGAGACACTCCAGACAGATCTGGAAACAGAGAAGCAATCATTCTAGACCAGATGCAATTTTAAGAATCAAAATCTCTAGTAGAAAAGAGGGCCACAGATTCAAGAGTGAGTTAGCCCTGGCAATTAAGTCATGTTGTAGGGAGAAACAGACCCTAGAAGCCCAGCTGAACAACTCATCCAGCAAAGATACTAGACTCAGCAGAAACCGGACACTGAGGTCCTGAAATACTAGGTGTTGTGAATTGCCTTGGCCATGCATAATCCCTATTGTGTGTACAGCCTCACAATCACTGAATTATATGTTTGAGCCCACTCTTCCCACAAATGTGTGTATTTGCTAGAAACAGAGCCCTTAAAGTCTCCAAGGAGGATGTTCTTTACCTACTGTTTTTATTATGCTCACAACAGATTATCAATAGTAAAAATACTGGTAGGTTCTTGTGAGCTATAGTATTAGAAGCCTAGAACTCTGGAACCCAAGGAATTGCCCCCCTTCCAGAGACCAAATAGTTTAAGAAGCACTGCTCTAGATACTCATTCTCTATCTGTTCTTTCTCTTTTCTTATTATTCTTCATACAATCAAAATTTCTAAGGTATTCATTCTAATTTGCCCTGTAAGTACTTTCTGCCACTGCCTTGTAAGGCTTACTTTGTGGATTCTCCTTTTCTATTGTACTGAACTCTCAGAATAATGCCAATTATTGCATTAAGTCAGAGAGAACAGTGCTCTATGGTAGGACACCTCCCTTTCCACTCCCCATATTGATCTATACCCTTTCTTGTTGACCTTTCTCCCTCCCCCCACATTTGCCTAGAAATCTCCTAAGTCCATGCCCTCCCCTCCTCCAGGTGCCAGTTGCCCCCAAGGGTTCCAACTCCTCCAACTAGGAAAAGTAGAGTTATCAAGCATCAAATCTCCTAGGCCTCATTCAGGGTAAGGTCCTCATTTCCCTTCAGCCATAGAAGCATTCATCATTGGAACCCCTTCCCACCTCCAAAGTAAAGCCTCTTTCCTCCCCTTCCCCCTACCTTTTCGGTCTTTACCTCCTCACCTCCTCCCTCATAGAATTTTCCCTTTCTGAAACCAGAGATCACCTTTCTTCATTGCTAGCCTTGGATTTGACTTTAGTGTAACTCCTCTCCGTCTCCCTGCTCTATTCCCCAACTTTTCATGTATCCTTCCATGTTATAATGTAGTGCCATAAAAGAAACATTCACCTGTAAGCAAAGTATTGCCATTCTCTGTCCATAATGCTCCCTTTCCATCTCTTCACTGTTACCTCTCCCAAATTTCTGCCTTTGCCCCTGTTTCCTTTTGTACATCCCTTACTGGTCTTTTTGTTATCACTCTGCTGCTGTTCATGTCTGCATTTATTCATTCCCCCTGTATTTCTGGCTGTTGGGGTGTTTGAGAAGCAAAAAAAATCTCTTTCCTTCTGGTTTTCTCCCTAAGAATGTTTCACACTTCTTTATTACTGAATACCTATCGTTTGCCCGTTCTTGGTTAAGCTCAGATTTGCAGAATAAGTCATGCTGGGATGCATCTGGAGCTCCAACGCTCTCTGGAGCCCATCATTACATTCCCTCTGCCTTTCTCTAGAGGCTGTGGAATAGGGTTACATTATTCAATTGTACCTTTCTTTGTGTTTGAAGACTTTTTCTCTGATGGCTTGCAAAACTTGTCACTGCTGCAATGAACTAGTAACTTTGATCACTGTGTGTCTTGGAGTTTGCAGCCCTGGGTTTTCTTCTGGAGGCAATCTGTGATTTCTTTCCATTAGACTTCCATTTCCTATGCTCAGAAGTTTTAGGTAGTTCTCTTCTATTCTTTCCTTCATTACAGTGCTAAGACTTTTTGTTCTGTGACGTTCTTCTGGGAGACCCATGATCCCAAGGTTCTTTGTGTGCATCTTGTCTTCAAGATCCATTTGTATTACATGCATAGAGAACGTATTTTCTTTTACTTTTTTTTCCATCTGTCTTTCTAGGTTATCAATTCTGTGGATTTGGATTCCCATCTATTGTTCTCTCTTTTGTTTCTTTGGTGAGGCTTGCCATTGCAGATTCAAGTTTTTCTATTCTGCTCATTATTTTTGCTATTTGGAACATAAATTCTGCTTCCATAATTTTCATTTCTCTTTTACACCACTCAGAAATAACATGTTGTGATTCCATGTTCTCCTCAAATTCCATAGGGTTCTCTGTCTCATTAAGTGTTGGGTTATTTTCCTCCATTTTACAGTTTTTATTCATAGATGCCTAAACTTGTTTACTAGATCTGAAGGCCATATTTCCTTCTGTTACTGTTTTTCCTGTTGGTTTATCTGTTTATGTTCAAGGTCTTTGAGATTTTTTTCTCCCTGAAATCTTTGGCACATTCAGTATCTCCCCCACACACACACCCTTATTTTTTTTCCTTATCACCCACTTCCTGACTCCCTTCCCTATGAGGGTGGTTTCCTTGGGGGCTAGATTTCAAAATGTCTTAGCCTCCTCCCACACTGGGCAATTCACATTTTGCCAGCCTAAGTCTCTGCCCCAGTTGACTTTTGGATGGTTAGAAATGGACCCATCTGGATGCTGTGCTCTCTCCCTCAGGTCAAGTTGCACAACCCCTCCATACACACAGTATACCATCCTGATGACCTATCCTAATCCCTCTATTCCTTAGTTCTCTGGTCCAGCAGCAACAGTTTAGAGCCCACTTTCTTAATCAGCTTTGCACCAGTGGTACTTATAAGTTACAAGACCACCACCACTCCCACACCCATCACTGTCCCTGCTTGTCATTGGTTTTTGTTCCTGAAGAGCTATGGCCAAGCTGGTTATCACAGCCTGAAGAAACTTCCATAGCCTAGAACCAGTGTCTCTATGGCACTGGAAAGAGGGAGGGATGAACCAGGGGTAAGGTTTGGGTTTTTATAGAAGTCTGTGTCATGTCCTTGGGTCTTCTGGTGGCTAGTGAGGCCTCACCGCTGGTAGCATAGGTGGTGGGGGAGGGGTGCTGAGTAAGCTCAATGTTAGTGAGCATCAGTTCCTGAGTTTGGGCTTCTTTTGGATTCTGGGTGTTCTAGACCATGGAAACAGCTGAAGTTGTCTTAGCTTTGGCACATAATTTCTGTTTTAGAGAGGTTTGAGAGGTTGTAGGGAATTGGAGAAAATACCTAGTCTTCCATCTTGTTGCTGAATCTTTCCTTAACATTTCTACAGCATTTGAAACTACTGATCACCAATTATTTGTTCTAAATAATCTCTTATCTTCCGTAATAATATTCTATTTTGATTCTTTAACCACTTTGGCCATTCCTCTATATGCATCACTGGTTCCTTTTCTTTTTTCTCATTACCCAAAGATAGATGTCCTTTAAAGCTCTATCCTTAGTCATCTCTTCTTTGTTCTCTACACTCTTTCTATGTTTTCACCAGTACTAGTGTGATTTTTTTAAGATACTGAAGTTGTAATCTCTTATTTAAGTTCCATTTCCACATATTCAACTACCTGCAAATTTTCTACATGGGTATTTTGCCAGAATGTCAAACTCAACAAGTCCTAAACTGATAAATTATCTTCCTCCCACAACTTGCCCCTTATTCTAATTTTCCTATATTTATTGATAGCTATTACCTTCCTAGTCACCCAGGCTTGAAACTTGAGAATCATTTTTTACTCTTCTCATTTCCTCATCTCTTTATTTAATATTACCAAATTTTCTCCACTCCATCTCCTTAGTATCTCTTCAATCCATTTCCTACATTACCATAACCCAAGTTCAAGTCTTCATTATCTCTTGGTACTCACACTTCACCAGTACCCTCTGTTGCTTATGTCTCTGTGATTGGAAGGCAGAGCAAAAAAACTGTCACAGCCTCCCTTTATAGAAGGCTCAAAATCCCACCCATTTCTTTGCCACTCACTAGCTGCTCTGCTTGGTTTCCATTTCCATCATCACCATTATGCCCCAGCTGAGAACCATCTGGAACTCCACCACCTTTCCAGCTTCCTTTTCTGTATCATCTTCTACTAGATTACAAACTCCTTGAGAACAAGGACTGCCTGTAGATATTTAATATATTTATTATATCATATATCTAGAAAATGAAATATGGGACCGAAGCTAAGGACAGAGGTTGGGACTAGATGCACAAATCATTAAGTTATCTACATAAAGATGATAATTGAAGCTATGAGATTACATGACATTCTCATAGGACAGAACAGTAGAGTGTTGAAAAGAGACTTTTAGGGGGCACCCACACTTAGGAGGTCAGAAGGAAGCAGATGAAACAATAAACGAGATAGACAATGAGCAATAAGACATGTCAGAAGGAAATCAGGAAAGAATATCATGGAAGGCAGCAAAGAGGTGATCACATTATCTTATATCATATTTAACTATATATTTATCTTATCTTTCACAAACTCCTTGAGGATAAGGACTATGCTAGTTTTCGTTATTTTATTTCCAGAACCTAGCATAATTCCTTGTACTATAGAAGGAAGGAAAGAAGGAAGGAAGGAAAGAAAGAAGGAAGGAAGGAAGGAAGGAAGGAAGGAAGGAAGGAAGGAAGGA
>NW_027185764.1:24144049-24170112 GCF_028583685.1 Petaurus breviceps papuanus
GGAAGGAAGGAAGGAAGGAAGGAAGGAAGGAAGGAAGGAAGGAAGGAGGGAGGGAGGAAGGGGGGTGTCAATATCTTTCAGTATCACTTTTCCTTAGCAACTCTGTAAAAAGTTGGTGGGGGAAGAGGTTAAAAATATTGATTAAAGTGAGGGGAAGAATGTGCATTTTGTTTTGGGATTTGTAAAGTAACTTATTATATTATTCATCTATTCTAGTTTCCATAAACATATAGGGAGAAACTATTCAGAGCTACTGATTCCTTCTATCCAAGGAGAGCATTTGGGACCACACAGTAAAAGAATATCTCTAAGAAGAAGGGAAAAGAAGAAGGAAACAGTTGTAGAATAAAGGTTCCCTGACTATTCTAAAGTTTTCCCTTCTGCTTTTGCAATGTAAGACTTCAGACTTGCTGTGTTGCCTGGGAAAGCCCTTACTCTTGCACTACAAACAGTGGCTGAATACCTTGAAGACCTGGCATTCCTGTGTCAAGCAAAATCCACATGTCAAAAAGCAATACCTTCCAAGGTCATCTGAGAAGGAGTAATATGGAACTGAACTTGGGTTGGAATTTATAATCATTTTTACTGCTATTTTCAGTTCATCTCCTGATCTCTTTCACATCTAATTAATGAGGAAATGGCCCATTCTATAGGCAGTTCTTCTATCTTCTCAAGAATACTACTGCTGGAATGGTTTAGAAGTGGAGGATACCACAGATTTCATCCTTTTACAAAGCCCCCCTTCCAGGGCAGTGGCACAGTGAATAGAGAGCACTGACCCTGGAGTCAGGAGGACCTGAGTTCAAATTTGGCCTTAACACAAAAACTAGCTGTGTGACCTTGGGCAAGTCACTTAACCCCAATTGCCCTCCCTCCCCCCCTCCAAAAAAAAAACCCAAAGGCACCCTTCTTTTTATTGAGTTGTTCAAAACATATTATAATTTTCTGAAAGAGGATAGGGAATTACATATAATGAGGAATTTTAAAACATTATAAAATGACTATTGTTGCTTTATATGTTGGGGTTTTCATGGAAAAGACTTCAGAGGTTTATTTCCTTCCAGGTACTACACGTACTAATAGTTTGTCTTCTGCCTTCTAGACAGTGGTCTCTGAGATAAGGATCCTTCATTCAAACAATTAGGTTTCAACAGACGTTGCTGAATTCATTAAAAAGTTAGCATACTCTTCTACTTAATTATTGTTGTTATTGTTTAAAAAAAGTAGAATAGATAACTGTAAACATTAAATATGAACAATATTCTATGTTAAAAGATAGCACAATTTTAGAGAAAGATTCGCGCATTCCTTTACCAGCTACTTATTGGGTGCCTACAATGTGCAAGCACTGTGCTTCAAGATTTGAGAAGAAAACATCTGGGCATGATTAGTTGGTCTTCCTTCCCCTCCCTCTCCCAAGCTTTTCCATAGTTCAGGGATTGTAATACATTCACCATGACTTAAAGGAATATTCATTGAAGGAACTTGGAATATTTAGCCTATTTAGTTAGTAGGGTCCATGACAGTCATCTTCAAGTAAATGAAAGACTGTTGTATAGCAGAACAACGTGAATTAAGTCTGAAAGGTGTGCTGCAGCCAGATAGAGAAGAGCTTTAAATATAAAAGGAGCTTGTATTTTAAATCCTACAGGCAACAGTCAGTCATTGTAGTTCTTATGCAGGGAAATGACATGGTAGAACTATGCTTTGGGAATATCATTTTGTTAGCTGTATGCAGCTGTATGCAGATGTCAAACTCAAAGACAAATGGATCCTATGTAGCATATGGACTTAGAAAACAGAAAATTAGCATCATCTTTGTTTCATTATATTTTTAAATATTTTGTTAAACATTTCCTAATTACATTTTAATCTGGTTCCCATAGTACTCAAGGAGATTTGTTGGCTATGATTTTGATACTTCTCGTATGAAGGATGAATTGGAGAAATGAGAGACAGGGAGACCAATCAAGAGGTTGTTGTTACATTTCACATTGTATACCATGATAAGGTCAAAATGGGTACATGATTTACACATAAGCAAACGAGGAAAGCATGGAATAGTTTTACCTGTCAGATTTATGGAGAAGGGAAGCATTTAAGACCAAAGATAATATGAACAGCATTATAAAATATAAAATACATAATTTTGATTATATAAAATTTAAAAACCAATGCAATCAAAATTAAAAGGAAAGCAGAAAACTGGGGGTAAATTTTGCAATAAATATCTCTAATAAAGGCCTCCTTTCTCAAATATATAGACAATTGAGTCAAATTTATAAAAATACAAGTCGTTCCCCAATTCATAAATGGTCAAATGATATGAATAGGAAGTTTTCAGACAAAGAAATCAAAGCTATCTACAGTCATATGAAGGAATGCTCTAAATCATAACTGATTAGAGAAATGCACCTTAAAACAACTCTGAGGCACCACCTCATGTCTATCAGATTGGCAAATATGATATATAAAAAAAACGGAAAATGATGAACATTGGAGGGGGTGTGGGAAAAGTGGAACACTAATGCATAATTGGTGAAGTTGTGAATTGCTCCAAGCATTCTGAAGAGCAATTTGGAACTGTGTCCAAAGGGTTATACAACTATGCATGCCCTTTGATCCAGCAATGTCACTTCTAGGTCTATATCCCAAAAACATTTTTTACAAAAAGGAAAAAGGATCCACATATACCAAAAATATTTGTTAGCAGCTCTTTCTGTGGCAGTTAAGAATTAGAAATTAAAGGGATGTTCATCAATTGGGGAATAGCTAAACAAACTATAGTATATGATTGTGATTGAATATTATTGTGCTATAAAAAAATAACAAGCAGGATGACTTCAAAAAAACCTGGAAAGGCTTACATGAACTGATGCACAGTCAAGTGAACAGAACCAAGAAAATACTGTATATAGTAATAACAATATTGTACGCTGAAGAACTGTGAATGACTTAGTTATTCTCAGCGATACATTAATCCAACACAATCCCAAAAGTCTAATGATGAAAGCATACTATCCACCTCTAAAGAAAGAACTGATATTGTTTGAATACAGACTGAAGCATGCTACTTTTCACTTTCTTCCTTTCATTCTTTTTCTTTTGAGTCTTCTTGTACGAAATTATTAATAAGGAAATGTTTCACATGATTGCATATGTGTAGTCTATATCTGATTGCTTACCATCTCAGGGAGGGAGGGACAGAATTTGGAACTAAAAGCTTAAAACAAAAAGAATGTTAAAATTTTGTTTTAACATATAATTGGGAAAAAATTTTAAAAATTAAACTAGGGAAAACAAAAAAACCCACCCCTGTATAATCTAAATGAGAGATGTTATGGGCCTAAACTAAAGTAGTGATTGTGGGAATATAGAGAAGACAATTTAAGAGATGATGTGGAGAAAGGTTGGACAAGACATGGTAAGAGAATGAACATGGGGGTAAGGAAGGGGCAAAGGTCACAGATGACTTTGAAGTTGCAGACCTGGGTGACTGTAAGGATAGTAATGCCCTCAAAATATACAGGGAAGTTAGAAAGATGAAAGGATTTAGGAGAAATGATAATAAATTTGGTTAGGGACATGCTGAGTTTGAAATGGTTATGGGTGACCCAGGTGGAAATGTCCAAAGGTATTTGGTAATATATTATTGGAGCTCTTCATAGAGACAGAGCTAGATATACAGATCTGAGAGTCAACTATATGGAGATAATTATAGACCCCATGGAAGGTGATATCATAACTGAGAGAAAAAAAAAAAAGAGGGCCTAAGACAGAGGCTTGTAGGACATCCATTTTTTTTACAGAGTTTGGTACTAATTTGGTTGGGATACAGGAAAGAAAAGTTGAAAGGCCTAGGCTAATCGTTCCTTAAAAAGGCAATGTAACTGTTCTCAAGATTAAACTGGTCAAAGGGACTAATGTGGCTGGAACTACTGATGTAGCTTCCAGATCACATGAGGAATAAAAAGCTCAGTACATGAGCAATTGGTGTTCCTCAGGTTGATGGGCATCTTACAGCCATGTGAGTCAACTCACCTTCCT
Source organism: Petaurus breviceps papuanus (assembly GCF_028583685.1). Classification (NCBI taxonomy): domain Eukaryota; kingdom Metazoa; phylum Chordata; class Mammalia; order Diprotodontia; family Petauridae; genus Petaurus; species Petaurus breviceps. The sequence continues at coordinate 24,148,097 of NW_027185764.1, forward strand.
GAGCAAGTATCTCTCCTTACAGAGGTGGGGGGAACCGCATTCAACTATACAATGTTATATCTTAGTTGAATATCCATTACAATCTATTACTTAGTAAAGTCATTTTGTTATATTTTATGTGTTTGTGAGTGTGACTGTGTGTGTGTGTTTGAATTTTATTCAAATCCCAAACCTAAAGCATTGGACTGGTCTGGTCATTTTTTCTTATTCTTGTCTTATTGTAATAACTAGTCATTTCTAGAAATATATCAAATAATAATAGGGACAGTAGACATTCTTCCTTTGTCCCTGATCTTACTGGAAAGTCCTCTAACATTTCTCTATAACAGATAATGCCAGCTTTTGTTTTCTGATAGATATTATTTATCATCTTAAGTTAAATAGTATCATTTGTTCTTATGCTTTTTAGTGTTTTTTAAACAATGAATGAGTAATTAATAACAAAAACATTTTAAAATCACAAAATTATGTCAATAGATTCTGTAAAAGTTTCTGACAAAATGCAAAACCCATTACCAATTAGATAAGAGCAAAATGATTACCGTGCAGCAGTGACAGCCCAACTGAGGTTACATAACATATCAGTAGGAGTGGAGGACGCAGATGGCAGAGGAGAAATTAAATGTACAAACTTGATCAAAGAGAAGACAGAATTATCCCTATATGCAACCAATATGATATTTTACATAGAAAATTCCAGAGAAAAGGAAAAGAAACTAACCAAGATAATTCAATAAAGTACTCAAGACACAAAACAAATACACACACAAACACAATCATTATTTCTACTTGGTTACTAACAAAAACTAGAGAGAAAAATAAGATAGATCTCAAACTATATTTCAAAGCATTAATCATCAAAACAATCTAGTGGTAGATAAGAAATAGATTAGATATTATATCAGTGGAAAAGATTAGGTACAATGTATAGAAGTAAATAACCATAATATTCTGGTATTTGGTAAAAGTGAAGATCTAAGTTTTGAGGGCAAGAACTCACTATCTGACAAATACTGATGGAAAACTGGTAAAGCAGTTTGGCAGAAATTAAGCATAAACCAGGGGCAATTAGGTGGCACAGTGGATAGAATGCTGGGCTTGGAATCAGGAAGATTCATCTTCCTATGACACTAAATTCTGTTTGCCTCACTTCATCATCTGCAAAATATGCTAGAGAAGAAAATGGCAAACCACTCCACTACCTTTTCCAAGAAAAACTCCAAATGGGGTCATGAAAAGTCTGATATGACTAAGTGTCACAGTGGGTAGAACACCAGACCTTGAGTCAGAAAGACCTGAATTAAAATCTTGGCCTCAGACACTTACTAGCTGTGTGACCCTGAGCAAGTCACTTAACCCTGTTTGCCTCAGTTTCCTCAACTGTAAAAGAAGCTGGAGAAGGAAATGGCAAACCACTCTAGTATCTCTGTTAAGAAAACCCCAAATGGAGTCACAAAGAGCTGGACATGATTGAAATGAATGAAAACAAAAGACACAGACCAACATCTCACATTGCATACCACAATAAGGTTAAAATGCATAATAATTTAGACATAAAGGGTGATATCATAAGCAAAGTCGGGGAGCATGAAATTAAAAAAGTTTTGTACAAACAAAACCAATGCAGCCAAAATTAAAAGGAAATCAGGAAACTGGGGGGGGGGGCAGGAGGGACTTACATCAAGTTTCTCATGAAGGCTTTATTTTTCAAATATAAAGGGAACCAAATTTATAAAAATAAAGGTTATTCCACAAATGATAAATGGTCAAGTGATATGAACAGACAGTTTTCAGAAGAAGAAATCAAAGCTATCTATAGTCATATGAAAAAATGCTCTTAACTCACTATTGACTAGAGAAATGCAAATTAAAACAACTGAAGTATCACCTCATACCTATCAGATTGGCTAAGATGGCAGAAAAGGAAAATGACAAATGCTGGAAGAGATGTGGGGGACAAAAAGGGGGCACTAATACATTGTTGGTAGAATTGTATACTGATCTAATAACTCTGAATAAAATTCAGAACTATGCCCACCCAAAAGACTATAAAGTTGTGTGTATCCTTTAATCCAGCAATACCACTTAGTAGCAGTAGTAGATCTAGATTCCAAAGAAATCAAAGAAAAGGAAAAGGACCTATCTACAAAAATATTTCTAACAGTTCTTTTAGTGGTGGTAAAGAACTGCAAATTGAGGAGATGCCCATCAATTGTGGAATGGATGAACAAGTTATGGGGTATGATTTTGATGGAATACTACTATGCTATAAGAAATGACAAGCAGGAAAGTTTCAGAAAAACCTGAGAAGAGTTACATGAACTGATGCAAAGTGAAATGAACAGAACCAGAAGAACACTGTAAAAAAAAACAATATGGTAATGATAATCAACTGAGATAGACTTAGTTACTCTGATTGATACAGTGATCTATGACAGTTCCAAAGAACTCAGCATGAAAAATGCTATCCACATTCAGAGAGAGAATGGATGAATTCCAAGTGTAGACTGAAGCATATTTCTTACTTTCTTTTTACTTTTTTTGCCTAATATGTAAATTTTTTATGTAGCTTCACATGTATAATAAGTATCAAATTGCTTGCTTTCTCAATGGGTGAGGGAAGGGGAAGCAAGAGGGATAGAATTTGGAACTCAAAAAAGATGTTAAAGAAAAAATGGTAGAAAGAGAAATTCCACTCAAAATAACAAGAAAATGTGTAAAATATCTAGAGGAAAGTATGGTATAGTAGAAAGAGCCAGAATCTGAAGTTAGAGGACCTGACTTCAAATGCCACTTCTAATACTACCTGAGTGACATCAGGTACACGTCCTCCTAAGGCCTCATTTTTCTTTTATATATATATATACATATATATATATATATATATTAAATATGAAGGAATTGGATTAAATGGTCTCTGAGGTCCTCTCCCTTCAAGCTCTAGATCTAATCCTATGATGCTATATCAAAGGTTAAACTGACTTTTAGGAGCCATGGGGAAATTTGTATGACAGAGACTTCCCCGGAAAACTTCCCAGGACTCCAGGAACATGTGTGACTCAGCATTTGTTTGGGATGGAAACAAACTCCCTGGCTGTTTCAAGCCATGTGATATGTGGCAAGGCCTGAGTGATCTCTGTCTTCTCCCACCCAGTGGTGGAAACAGGAGGTAAGGTACTGCATTCCATCTGGCTCTCTTTTCTTTACCTTCTAGGTGGCATCATGTAACTCTGACTCTTCCAGTGAGGGGTGTGGAAGGGCTGGCAATTCTCCAGTCCAACATCTTGGTGATCTCACTGGCAGTCCTCAAGGCTGGAGTTCTCTCCTGCCTCCTATCTGCATCTTGGGTTCCCCAGCTTCCTTCAAGATTCAGCTCAAATCCTAACTTCTCTAAGAAACCTTTCCTGGTTCCCCATTAATGTTAGTGTCTCCAATTTACTGTGCGTATGTCTTGTTTGTACATAGGTGGATGTATGTTGTCTCTCCTACTAGACTGAGAGATCCTTGAGAGCTACAGCCATCTTTGCCTTCTTTGTATCCTTAGTGCTTAGCACAATATCTGGCATGTCATTGGTGCTAATAAATACTTGTTGACTGACTGACACTAAGCCATGTAGAAGCTAGAACAGTGGGACTCAACTAAGTGTTTCTGGAAGAGAAAGAAATGCATTAACAAATACAGTATAAGATGATATATATATATACACACACATATTTTTTTTAAGCAATTGGGATTAAGTAACTTGCTCAAGGTTACATGGCCAGTTATTTCTGGGTGTGGTATTATCTGAGCCCAGATTCGATCCCAGGTCATCCCAACTCTGGGGCCAGTGCTCTTACTCACTGGAGATGACATATATTTTTAAAACTAGTTGGTATTCTTCTAAAGTCTTTTCACCTTAAACATGAGTATCTGTCACTAGATCAGGAAAATAAATACTTCTGCACAATACAAAAAATGAGTGACTAAATTAGCAACAAACTCTGTAGCAGTGGAAGATTTTGAAAATGATGACTTGAGGTTCAGACAAACATTATGTGATAATATCCTCAAAATCATACTTTTGGACTCAGGTATATAAATAAATTCTTGACAACCAATATGCTAACCCACAATTGCTTCTCTTCCTGTCTGGGTGATGTAGTCAACCACCATATAGCCACAGTAAAACTCCCACTCTGGTATATAGTCTTTGCTCAGTGCAGTTGTGAAGAACAATTCATTGTTTCCTGCCAGCAAATTTGAACACCAAAACCTGAGCATTTAGCAAGGTCTTCAGAATCCTTAAAAAAACAACAACAACAAAGTCCACAATTTTTAGTTTTTGTTATTCTGAACTTGACAAACACCAATAAATACAAACATTTCCATATACAAAGAGCATAAAAAGAAGACTGTATGTGAAACTACAAATCTGTCATGTATAATTTGGATCTCTCATAAAGGGTAAAATAGTTTAATAGACAAGAAAAATAGTAAGCTTCTATGGCCTTCTAAAAGTTTTATATTGCCATACTAAGTTGCAGCAAATTTATAATAGTTTCTCCATTTTATGATATACAGAAAAATCATGTATTGCCAATTAATATTGAGACAATGGACTTGGTCCTATTTTGTTGAGTTCAAGAAACTGCCATTATGTATCACTCTTAATTAAATTATTTTAATACTTTGAGAGAGCTATGATTTCATTGATACATGTAGTTAAAATATCTACAGACCTTATCCTGATAAATTCTTGTCCTTATTTCCCCCTAAATCTTCCATAAAGGATCTACCTGATACCTTAGAAGCTTTCTTTCTTTTTTTTTTAGTACAGAAGTAGCCAATATAGCCAACCAGTCAAGCCCTAGGGTGAAAGCCTGCTTGAGAATTTGAGTAAAACATTTTATTTCACTTTATTAGCCAACAAATTAGTATCCATGAAATGCTAAAAAAAAAAAAAAATACAAAGGAAAGCTTCCAAAATACAAGTCAACAAGTCAAATAGTTGTCAAAGCACTTATTGTCTACTATGTGCCAGCCACTGTACTGAGTTCTAGATACATCTCCTATAGAGGACTTACAGAAAAATATGACCATGAACCACACAAGATGAGAAGATATGGATAGGTGTATTCTGTATGGGTAATGGCATAGGATTATCCACTAAAACATTAAGTAAACTAGAATACATTAATTCATAGAGCAGCAGGCCTTATAGCTTTGCAGGTATAGATGTGAACTGGTTACTAATAGGTATCATACTTGGCTTGGACCAATTAGCAATTCCAAAAACAATTCATGTAGTCTACATACATGATTATCATCTTAGGAATTATCACCTTGAAATATAACATAATATTTCAAGTACTACATCTCAACGTGATAAAAATTCTTAAATAACTCAAGGTTAAAAATACACAGTAAAGGCAAAATAGTTAACTGCAGAGAATACTAGAGACTTCTTAAAAACCAATGGTCTCATCGGTCATCAGGAATAAAACAGAAAGTTGACGTATGAAATCAGAATGTTGGCTGCTGAAGATCTTTGAGAAGTCTCTGTCTTGTAAAACCCTTGGCCCTGATTCCCAGAAGACCCTCCTCACACCCATTTTGGGGTTAACGCTGGTAGGTGGATGTCTAGGTCTCAAACTTCCATTTAACAACATCATGGCTGAAGTAGGACACACATAGACCGAAGGTGTTATCTCAGTCAATCAATCCACAAGTATCTATTAAGTGCTTATTATGTGCCAATCACTGTGCTAAGTGACACAAGTACAAAGAATAACATAATCCCTTCTCTCATCTAGTTAATGTAATGGTCTTAATGAGGGAAAATAGCGCATACAAAATGTGAACACAGAAACACAAAATCAGTTAGTCAATAAGTACTTATCAAGCGCCTATGCTGTGCCAGGCACTGTTCTAAGCACTGAAGACACAAAGAAAGGTAAAACACAGTCTTGCTCATAGTCTAATGGGAAGACAAGCTGTAGAAGGTGTGATTATAGCAGGACCTGAAGGAAGCTAAGGAAAACAAAAGGAGGCGATGAGGAGAGACAGCCTTCCAGAAACAGAGCGCAGCCAGTGAAAATGGCCAAAGGTGGGAGATGGGAGTGTTTTGTGTGAGGAACAGCAAGGAGGCCACCTGTGCTCCGTACAAAGTATCTGGGGTGGGGTGGGGCAGGACGGATGTAATGTGTGGGAAGACTGCAAAAGCAGGGAGAAGGTAGGTTTAGAGGGCTCTGAAGGCCAAACTGAGGATTTCATATTTTAGCCTGGAGGTGATAGGAAACCATTGGACTTTAATGAGCAAGAGGGTGACATGGTGAGCCCTATACTTTAGGAAGATCATTTGACATTTGAGTAAAGGATGTACTGGAGCAGAGAAGTTTGTGGCAGAAAGACTAACTAGCAGACTATTCCAGTATAGATGTTAGAGGTAAAGTTGATAGTCCTTAGCAACAAATTGGATGTGCTACAGTGAGAGAAAATGAAGAGTTGAGAATAATACCTAGGTTTCAAGCCTGGGTGAGTACAAGGATGGTGGTATCCTTGAGAGTGAGAGGAAAGTTTATGAGGGGAGAGGTTTTTGGCAGGGGAAAATAATGAGTTCAGTTTTGAATGTGTTTAGTTTAAGATGTTTATGGGACATTCAGTTAGAAATGTACAATAGGCAGTTGAGATGAGAAACTGGGGCATTTATATGTACAAAATAGTTAAATACAAGGTAGTTTGATGGGAAGACACTGACAGTTGTGGTAAGTTGTAAAAAAAAAACTATGCTGAAGATGGTACATTAGTCCCATCTTTTTAAAAAAAATTTATTTATTTACTTTTTTTTAAGCAATTGGGCTTAATTAACTTGCTCAAGGTTACATGGCCAGTTATTTTTTATGTGGGTGCCAAGTATCTGAGGCCGGAACTGATCCCAGGTCTCCCGACGCCAGCACCAACGCTCTTACTCACTGCGTCACCTGGCCGTGTAGGTCTGTAGATTTATTTACTTTTAGCTTACAACATTCAGTTCCACAATCCTTTGAGTTTTAAATTTTCTCCCCCTTCCTCTCCCCTTCCCCCCCATGGCAGCATGCAATCCGATATAGGTTCTACAAATACCTTCATGTTAAACATTAGTCAAGTTGTAAAGAAGGATTATAACCAATGAAAGGAACAATGAGAAAGAAGGAACAAACAAAACAAAACCCAAGAGAGAGAGAGCAAGTAGTTTACTTCAGTCTGCATTCAGACTCTGCAGTTCTTTTCTCTGGATGTGGACATCCCTTTCCATCATGAGTCTTTTGGAGTTGTCTTATAACCTTGCGTTGCTGAGAGGAGCCCAGTCTATCAAAGCCAGTCATCACATATACAATATGTCTGTAATTGTGTACAATGTTCTCCTGGTTCTGCTCTCCTCACTCAGTATCAGTTTGTATAACTCTCCAGGTTTTTATGAAGTCCGTCTGCTCCTCATTTCTTATAGCACAATAGTATTACATTACATTCATATACCACAATTTGTTTAACCATTCCCCAATTGATGGGCATCCCCTTGATTTCCAATTCTTTGCCACCACAAAAAGAGCTACTATAAATATTTTTGTACATACGGGTTCTTTTCCTCCTTGTATGATCTCTTTGGGATACAGCCCCAGAAGTGGTATTGCTGGGTCAAAGGTTATGCACATTTTTATAGCCCTTTGGACACAGTTCCAAATTGCTCTCCAGAATCATTGGATCAGTTCACAACTCCACCAACAATGCATTAGTGTTTCAATTTTTCTACATCCTCTCTAGCATTTATTGTTTTCCTGTTTTGTCATGTTAGCCAATCTGACATGTGAGATGTGGTACCTCAGAGTTGTTTTGATTTGCATTTCTCTAATCAATAGTGATTGAGAGCATTTTTTCATATGCTTATTGATCTCTTTGATTTCTTCTTCTGAAAACTGCCTGTTCATATCCTTTGACCATTTCAATTGGGGAATGACTTGTATCCCAATAAATTTGACTCAGTTCTCTGTATATTTTAGAAATGAGTCCTTTATCAGAGATACTGGTTGTAAAAATTCTTTTTTTTTTTTTTTTGCTTTTTTGGAGGGTAATTGGGATTAAGCCACTTGCCCAAGGTCACACAGCTAGTAAGAGTTAAGTGTCTGAGGCCGGATTTTAACTCAGATTCTCCTGACTTCAGGGCCAGTGCTCTATTCACTGCGCCACATAGCCACCCCTGGTTGTAAAAATTTTTTACAAATTTTCCACTTCCCTCCTAATTTTGGTTATATTGGCTTTATTTGTACAAAAACATTAGTTCCATCTTAAAGAAAGAAGGGACTCTTTAAAGTAGAGATAATGAAGGAGTGAATTCCAATGCAAAGGCTCAGAAATGGGAGATGCAATGTTTGAATGAGGAACGGGGAAGCCAATTTGACTGGATCATACAGTGCTAGAGAAGTAGTAATGTCCAGTGAAGCTGGAAGGATAGATTGAGGCCAGTATATGTAGGGCTTTAAAAGTTAAACAAAGGAGTTTATATCATATATTAGAGTTAATAAGAAGCTACTAGAGTTGGTTAAGGAGGGAGGTCACCTGATCAGATCTGCCATAAATAAAACTATTCTGGCAGCAAGGTGTAGGATACACTTGGAGTAGGGAGAAGTTTGAGGCAGGGAGGCCAATTAGGCCATTGCAGTAATCTAAGCAAGAGGTGATATCAGGCCTTGAGCTAAGGTGATAGCTGTATCACCTTAAAGGGGTCAGATGAGAGAGATTTTATGAATGTAGAAACAGCAAAACTGGACAACCTAATGGGAATCTGGGGTGAGGGAGAGGAAACAGCTAAGGATAATACTAATATTACAAACCTGAGATGTTTGAAGGATGATTTGACAGAAATAGGGAAGTTTGGAAGATGGGAGGGTGTAGGGATAGTGAAATATAAGATAATTCAGTTTTAGACAAGCTGAATTTAAGATGTCTATGGGATAAATAGTTTGAAATGTAATAGGCAACTGATGATTTATGACTGAAACTTAGGGGAGAGACTAGGGCTAGATATATGAATTTAGGAGATATGAGAGAGAGACAGAGCAGATGATAGATAGATAATAAATAGAGATGATAGTTAAAACTATGGGACCTGATGAAGTTACTGAGAGTATAGAGGAAGAAGAAAAGAGGATGCAGAATAGGGCTTTGGGGAACATTCACAGTTAATGGGCCTGATGTAGATGATGAAGCAGCAAAGGACACTAAGAAGGAACATGCTGGAGGTAAACCAGAAAAGAGTAGTGTCAGAAAAACCCAGAGTATAGAGAATAGGCGGTAACGATGGTCAACAGTGTCAAGTTTCAAATTCAAAGTTATACAAAGTCCTGCTTTTGGTCAAGAATTGTTTTTAGACTCCACTGCTTTTTCAAAGGGCCTATTCATCACCAATTCCATTTGCTTAACTTAAAAAAAAAAAATTCCAACTTAATCTTCTATGTAATGCACCATTATAAAAAAGAGTCTTTTTGTCTTCTACTCTTAAAATATTAACGAGTTAAAAAATAACCAACACCCATTTGGTTTTTCAAAACCATATAAACAGTTGTAATGTCTAAGGGAAGCAGATTTCTCAAGCCCTGGAATTCCCCAATGGGTAGGCAGTACAGGAAGGGGCTCCAATCCTCCAACACAATGCATGAAAGTGCACACCCAGGGCCCAGCAGTAGACTCACAATCTAAGCAAAATGAGCACACCCTAAATTAACTAAATCAAGTCAAAATAGAAATAAGCATGTTTTCATTTAGCAAAGAATACTTTCTAGTTCCTCAGGCAAATGGAACCTGTGAGAATCTTTGTGTCCTTCTACTGTAATCTACAGGATGCATAAAACTGAGTGGGACTTTTCACAGTTATAAATAATTAGTAATTCTGATGAAAATTAATTTAAAATTAATATGGTCCAATCTTAAACTTTCTCTTTAAAAAAAAAAGATTGCTCCTCATCACCATGTGGCTGATCTGCTTGGACATACAACTGATGCTAGAACAAAGAGTTTTATTTGCTTTAATTTTTGTATGGCTTTGGAGAAGTAGGTAAGTTTTTTTTTTCCACACAGAGAAATGAAACAAGACTGAAGATAGGTTTCATCCTATCAGAGTAGTAGAAAAAGCAAATTATAGATCAGTGAAAAATGATCTTGAAATGAACCTTTGAAAAAACCTATCAGGCCCAGAAAGGAAAGTATCTTTCTCTCCCAGGCAGCAGGACTGCCCAGGAGTAGCTCAAAGAAAGAAAAGAAGCATAGTTCAGCATTCATAGTTTAAAAGAACAACTTCAGGCCTTATACTAGGAAACAAACCTAGGAAGTAGGATATAAGGAGAAACTGAGTGTCACTAGACTTGGGAGTGATGTGCCAACCCTGCTTGGGATAAAATTAGAATATATTTATCATCCAAATTTATTAAGAATCTTTAACTCTGTAAAATTCTTATTTGTACCTATGTGCATGATATGTAATTTGTTATATTTAAGTTGTTTCATCTGATTTACCTTAATTTGTCAAATTACCCTTTAAAAGTTTCAAGCCACTTGTAAGTTCATTAAGGAAAAAATAGATGTTTCCAAATGTCAGTCAATATATATAGTGGTAAACTCTTGGTAGCTGAGCATGGTGATGATGATAATGATCCCAACTTAGATAGACTGAGCTCTTCTCAGTAAGACAATGATCTAAGACAGTTCCAAAAGACTTTTGATGGAAAATACTATCCACATTCAGAGAAGGAACTATGGAATCTGAATGCAGATCAAAGCATATTATTTATTTTTGGATTTTTTTTCTTTCTTGTGGTTTTTTCCCTTTTATTCGGATTCTTCTTTCAAAACATAACTAATGTGAAAATGTTTGATTGTACATGCATAATCTATATCAGATTGCTTACCATCTTGGGAAGGGGGAGGGAGAAAAAAATTTGGAACTCAAAATCTTATAAAAGTGAATGTTAAAAACTATCTTTACATGTAAATGGAAAAAATAAAATACTATTAAGTGGGGGGGTACACACATTAAATTTTTTTAAACTACTGCTTTCTATCTAGATGTAATCAGACTACCAATTAAAGCTCAGATTTAAATCTTAAGGAAATATTCTGTTATCTTTTCAGTTAATGAGACATTATTTTTAATAGTATTTTTATTTTTTCCAATTACATGTAAAGATAATTTTTTTCATTTAAAAAAAATTCTTAGTTCCAAATTATTTCCCTCCTTCCCTCACCACCCCTTCCTTAAGACAGTAAGCAATTTGATATAGGTTATGTATCTGCAATCATGTAAAACAAATTTCCTTATCAGTCATTTGTGAAAGAAACAGGTCAAAATAAATGGAAAATAGTTTGCTTCTACTATTTGCTCTTTCTTTCTCTTTTTTGTTTTGTTTTGTTTCTTCTTTCTTGTGGTTCATTTCATTGGTTATAATTCTTTGCAACGTGACTAATGTGAAAATGTTTAATGTGAATGTATATGTAGAGACTATATCAGATTGCATGCTGACGTGGGGAGTGGAAAAGGGAGGGAGGGGAGAAAATTTGGAACTCAAAAGCTTGTGGAACTGAATGTTGCAAACTAAAAATAAAAACATAAATTGGGGAGGGGGAGAAAATAGTATGCTTTGGTCTGCATTCAGATGCCATCAGTTCTTTCTCTGGATGTGGATAGCAATTTCTATCATGAGTCCTTTGGAATTGTCTTGGATCACTGTATTGCTGAGAAGAGCTAAGTCGTTCATAGTTGATCACCATAGGATGGTCTCCTAGTTCTGCTCACTTCACTCTGCATCAGTTCATGTAAGCCTTTCCAGGTTTTTCTGAAATCTGCCTGCTCATTTTTCTTGTAGCAGAAAAGTATTCCATTACATTCATATACCACAGCTTGTTCAGCCATTCCCCAAGTGATGGGCATCCCTTCAATTTCCAATTCTTTGCTACCACAAAAAAGAGCTGCTATAAATATTTTTGTATATCTGGATCCTTTCTCCCTTTTTGTGATCTCTTTCAGATACAGATCTAGTGATGGTATTGCTGGATCAAAGGGTACACACAGTTTGACTACCCTTTGAGTATAGCTCCAAAATTGCTCTCCGGAATAGTTGGATCAGTTCCCAACTCCACCAACGGTGCACCAATTTTCCCACATCTTCTCCAACTTTTACCATTTTTCTTTTTTGTCATATTAGCCAATCTTATAGGTTCACACCTATTTGTAACTCGGTTATTTTCATCTGCATTTCTCTAAGCAACAGTGATTTAGAGCATTTCTTCATATGACTATAGGTAGCTTTCATTTCTTCATCTGAAAATTGTTCTTATCCTTTGACTATTCATCAAGTGGGTAATAGACTGTATTTTGATAAACTTGCCTCAGTTCTCTATATATTTGATAAATAAGACCTTCATCAGAGACACTTGCTGTAAAGATTGTTTCTCAGTTTTCTGCTTTCCTTCTAATCTTGGCTGCATTGGTTTTGTTTTTGGAAAGCCTTTTTAATTTAATACAATTATCCTTTAATAAAAGTATCCATTTTAAATTTAATAATGCTCTCTCTCTTATTTGGTCATAAATTTTTCCCTTCTCCATAGATTTGACAGGTAAACCATTCATTGCTTTCCTGATTTACTTATCATATCACCCTTTATGTCTAAATCATGTGCCCATTTTGACCTTATCTTGATATACATTGTAAGATGTTGATCTATACCTAGTTTCTACCATATTGTTTTCCAGATTTTCCAGTAGTTTTTGTCAAATAGTGAGTTCTTATCCCAGAAGCCGGGGGTTTGAATTTACCTAACAGTGGATTACTATGATTATTTACTACTGTTTCGTGCATACTTAATCTATTCCACTGATCTACCACTCTTTCTTAGTCAATACCAGATAGTTTTGACAATTACTGCTTTATAATATAGTCTAAATCTGGTACTACTAGGCTGTTTTTGCATTTTTTTTTCATTAATTCCCTTGATATTCTTGACCTTTTGTTCTTCCAAATGAATTTTATTGTTCTTTTTTCTAACTCTACAAAATAATGTTTTGTTAGTTTACTTGGTATGGCACTGAATATATAAATTAATTTAGGTGGGATTGTCATTTTTATTACATTGGCTTGGCCTATCCATGAACAACTGATATTTTTCCAATTGTTTAGATCTGACTTTTTGTATAAAAAGTTTTGTGATTGTGTTCATGTAGTTCTTGGGTCTTGGTAGGCAGACTAATGGGATATTATTTCTTGAAAGTTAACTATTATTGATTTGAAAAAAGAGAAGTTAGTGAGAAAGAATGATTCCAAATTGTCCTGCTACTTCTGCTTCACAGGATCATGCCAGATTTAAACCTAGAAAGAGCCTTACAGATTATCTCACTCAGTCACTTCATTTTGTCAATAAAGAAACTGAAAGTCAGAGAGTGTAAGTGATTTGCCTAAAGTAGAGTTTCCCAAACTTATTTGGCCTATCGCCCCCTTTTCAGGAAAAAAAAAATTACTCAGGGCCCTCCCATCCTGGAAATATTTAACCCTTTAATGGTTTTTTTTTTTAAATTAGTATCATTTCAAAAAAACAATTTTTTTAAAATGACACATCTTAAATTGAATAATTTATTGTAAATTCATGGGAATTTTCAGGGGTTTTTTGCATTGAAATTTTGATGATGCAATATTGTGTCATGTAACCATATAGAATAATATTGTGAACAAGTCATTACATGCACATATTCCTGCAGATTAATATTGGACTTCCCAACAAGACACAACACATCTGCCTGCCAACACTTGCTTGTCCAAAAACTTGACCAGTTGTAACTTGCATTTTGTGTTTATTTGGAGATGAAATATGTATGAATGGTTTTTCAAATTTTTCCTCTCTTCTTTTCTTATGCTTCTACTGTCCCCTTATTTTTATTCAATGCCCCCCAATTGTACCTGAGGCTACTACCACGCCTCCTGGATCCTTCTAGCGTCCCCCAGGAGGCAGTACTGTCTACTTTGAGAATCTCTGGCCCTAAAGTAAATTACAGAGCTAGGTTTCAAACTCAGATCCTCTAACCCCAAATCCAGCATTCTTTCCAGCACCACTCTGCTTCCTAAGCTCTAAACCAGGCATTGATGCTCAATTCCTTCACAATAATGGTATTTGGCTACCTAACTTTGGGTGTTATGAGGACTCATGAACATTTTCAAAACGCTTTGATATCTAAGGATGAAAGGGAATAAGCTAGGTGCAAAGTGTTATTATACAGCATTAAGAACTTCAAACTTAAGCAATTAATTATGTCTTGCCTAATCAAAAAAAATTCCAAATCATTAGGTGTTAGTTGCTATTTAAATGATATAAAGATACAACGAAATTTCAAACCAAATAATTGTAGAATAGAAGGAGACAGAAGATGATAAGAATCCCAGTTTTCAGACGATCTTCTAACATTAATTTAACTGTTGGTACTCTCAATGTGCAATTTCTGTCCAGCAACCAATGAGTTGATATACTGGTAACTGGAGGGATTAATCTATACTGACATTCAAGTTACAAATGAAAACTCAAGGTACAAAGAAATAACAATTAAATGCATCATATCTTAGGTGGCAGTGTTTATGGACAAGTACCAGTGATTAAGGGGAGAGAGAGGCTGAGAGACGTTGTCAAGGAACAATCCCTTCCTGGGGTAAAAACAGCAAGGTTCAAATTGAAACCCAAGAGAATATAAACCAAAGGCCAGGATGGACTATGAACCTTGAAATACCAAAATCTAAGGGGGTTGTACAAGTGTAAGCTGTAAGAGTAGAGATTAAAGTGGAGAATGACAGTACCAGACCAGAAAGCAGGATATAAAATTCTTATACTACCTCAACATCTCTCATAGCAATTCTCTTGTCTTTATTCATAAGGCCATCATCCTAACTCAGTCTCTCTTTCCCTCTCACTTAGACTATAGCAATAGCTTCCTAATTGACATTTCTACCTCGTGTCTCTCTTCTACTGTTCATCCTCCACATAGCTGCAAAAGTGATATTCCTAAAGAATAAACCTAACCTACTCCTCTGTAAAATAAACTTCAATGGTTTCCTATTACCTCTCTTTTGTACAGTAGGTACAAAATAAATGTCTGTTGGTTAAGTGATAGTGACAGAATGTCAGTAAGCTAACTTCAATTTCTCTCCCCCCAAACTTTGGCCTTTTATGGCATCTATATGCGCTGTGTTGATATGTATTCATGGGCTAGATTCCTCCCAGTCCAAACTCAGATGTTATTAAGATGATGGCTTTGGCTACCACTTCTCTACAGAACACAGCTGGGGTACAGCAGGAAAGAGGATTGGACTTGGTCAGATAATATGTTCAAATCCCTTGTGCAAGTAATTTAACCTCCCTAAATTTCAGTTTCCTCACTGGCAAAGCGGGGAGGACAGACTCCGCCTCATGACTTCGAAGGTCCTCTCTAGCTCTCTAAATCCTATGATCTTTTTTCTTCAAGGCTGTGACTGAATAGGATGGTATTAGTGGAAGGGTTCTGCCAATTCATCAGTATTTACATTCTGCACTAGATCCCATGTATTCTTCTGGAGTCTGTACTCCTCACAATCCGCTAAAAGTTGAAAGTGGCTCAATCATTTCCACATCAAGGGTGTCCAGAAGAGTATATTGCTCTTGCCCATCTAAGAAAGGTAGTTTAGAGCCAAAAAAAGTTCATCACACAAAGACCAGAAGCACTTCAGGCTGATGTGAAGTAAGGACAGTAATAGAGGCAGCAGGCTATGAAACTAACCATCTGATATTAGGGAGAGAACTTACTGACTTTTCCACCAGTTTTGGGGAGAGTCTATGGTTATAGAAGCATACATATAGAAGCACACATGGCTTCCTATACTCAAAGGTTATTCAGGCATGTGATAGGTCAACTATCTGTATGTTTCTTTGTTTACTTGCAGGATATGTTCCAAATCAGTATTGGCAGTCTCCCACTCCCCTAGGCAATCATTTCCTATAAGAACTGTAGTACATGGGGTAAGTACAGTGCAAAAATGAGGATGGAAGGCACAGTACATAAAAAAATAATGTATTTTGTTTGAGCAAATGGATTGTTACTATAAGAAAATTCTATGGTAGGAAACAGGGCAATCATTTAAAGCACCAAGGATTCTGTTCCAACATTCAATTTGTGTGCACAAAATACCCATGTGATATACCACAGAAAGGTAAATCTTTTTTGGATAGCTGTAAATAATAGCTTAATCTTAGAAATGTGAGCTAACCTAGAGGGTTCAATCAAAGGTGATGTGTGAAAGAAGACTATGGAGTTGGAAAATTTCCTTCAGAGACAGGAGTTGGCTTTGAACAGAGTGTTAAGTCCAGCACAAGGTCGAGTGAGTTATCACTGTTAGAATGTTTTCCACCACTAAGACAACAAAATAATCTTGGTACAGAGACAGGTTGGTGACAAAATCAATCTAACAATAATACTCAAAGAGGGGAAGTAATTGGATAGGACTGCAATAAATTTTGTTAGCTGCCCCCACTAGACCCTTAGCTTGAACTGATACTTCACATGACAGGACATACTGTCAGATCATGTTGCCATCACAGTCTCAAAAAATCTAGTACCAGACAGGCCTGGTACTACGGAGGTAGCTTTGGCTCAAGGTTTGCCTAGAAGCTATGGCTATATATAAAAAGCTACACTACAAAATATGTATATCAGTATGGGGAGCAAAATATGACTCTCCCTGAGTCCCAAATGATGGTCAGGTTGTGTTGTGGCAGCAAACTGATCCCCATAGCGGTGGAGAACCTACAACCTCAAGGCCACATGTGGCCCCATAGGACCTCAAGTGTGGCCCTCTGACTGAATCCAAACTTCACAGAAAAAAAACCCTTTAATAAAAGGCTTTGTTCTGTAAAACTTGGACTCAGTCAAAACGTTGCACCCAAGGACCTAGAAGATCACATGTTTTCTTGAGGTTGCAGGCTCCCCACCTCTGTAGGAAGAAAGAAGAGAGATTATAGTCAGTCTGAGAAATAAGCAACATTTTCCAACGCAGACCCAAAGGGGCTTAGTCTGAGTCTAGACTAGGGCACGATGAGATTTATAAGATACTCACTCTCTGGACAAGTACAAAGTCCAAAGTTCTCAGAGTCCCATAAGCTCAAAATAGCTGGGATCTATGATGTCCACATTCTTGGCAAATTGATTGGAAGGGTCAGACAAACATGGGCCATGGGACAGGATATTTAGAGTAGTTGGTGATGAGAGGGAGGATCTTGGTGGGTAGTGGAGGAAGCTTCTGTGATGGTAACAGGAATCTGAAGATCTTCCCTGCCCCTTGATAGGCTTAAGTGAATTTGAGGACCTTCCCTGATTTGAAAATATGCTCTGCCAGAAGGTGGCGGAGTAGAAACAGGACCTCTGTGCAGCTCCAGCTTCCACCTTCCCCAATTCATGTAAAAGAGACTCTGAACAAACTTTGGAGCTGCAGAACCCACAAAATGACAGAGAGAAGCTAACCTCCCACTGAGGACAGCTCGGCAGGCCATCAGGAATCAGCCAGAGCAGTGCTCTGGGAGCCAAGCACAGCCCCATGCCAAGGCTTTAGGCCCAGGGCGGGCCTGACCAGCCACCAGCTGGAGGGACTCCAGATCAGCAGCAGCTGTGGCCATTTCCAGATTTATCAACACATAGATGCGAAGGACAAAGTGAGAGGTCAGTGCAGTTTGGACTTTGGGACCCAGTAAGTGGGAGTGGTGAGAAGTTGCTGAGACGCTGGCACAGCCATCCTGCGTCACACGGTGGCTTCAGCTCCTGGCCTGCAGAGTGTAGGGTGACCAAGCAACCAGTCTGAAGGGTAGTCACTCTTGCTTTAACATTCTTGGATCTGGATTGCAGTCTAGGGTGGAGATCCTGGGGTGTGTCACCAGCTTGCCAGAGTGTGTGGAGGCTTCAGAGAGGGCACCCATCTAATAACTCCGGCAGCTGAGAAAACCCCAACGTTTGGGACAGAAGCTCCCCTGTCTGGTGACAGAGTCTTACTGTGGCAAAAAGCCCAGAGGTCAAGTAACTGAGGGGTGACATGAAAAGGCAAAGGAAACAAAGCAGACAGAATATTCCAACATTAGACTCCTATTTTGGGGACAAAAAAGAGCAAAGCATGGAACAGGAGGAAGACAGTGAAGTCAGAACTCCTGCACCAAAAGCTTCAAAGGAAAATGGGAGCTGGTTACAGGCCATAGAGGACCTTAAGAAGCAGATAAGAGAAGTAGAGGAAAAATTGGGAAGAGAAATGAGAATGATGCAAGAAAATTACGAAATGAGAGTCAACAGCCTGACTGAGGAAAATAACACCTTAAAAAACAGACTAACTCAAATGGCAAAAGAGGCTCAAAAAGGCAGTGAGGAGAGGAATGCCTTAAAAAGCCAAATTTGCCAGATGGAAAAAGAATCTCAAAAGTTCACTGAGGAGAATCATTCGCTCAGATTTAGAATGGACCAAAGGGAAGCTAGTGCCATGAAGAGAAATCAAGATGCTGTTAAACAGATCCAAACAAATGAAAGAATAGAAGGCAATGTGAAATATCTCATTGGAAAAACCACCAACTTGGAAAACAGATCCAGGAGGGATAATTTAAAAATTATTGGACTACCTTAAAGCCATGATCAGGGAAGGAGCCTAGAAATCATCCTCCAAGAAATTCTCAAGGAAAAATGCCCTGATGTTTTAGAACCAGAAAGCAAAATAGAGTTTGAAAGAATCCACTGATCACCTCCTGAAAAAGATCCCAAAAAGAAAACTGTTAGAAATATTATAGCCAGGTTCTGGAATTCCCAGATCAAGGAGAGAATAGTACGAGCAGCCAGGAAGAAACAGTTTGAATATTGTGGAAACACAATCAGGATAACACAGGAACTGGCAGCTTCAATACTGAGGGATCGAAGAGCCTGGAATAGGATATTCTAGAGGGCAGAGGAGCTGGAATTAAAACCAAGAATCACCTACCCAGCAAAACTGAGTATCATGTTTCAGGGGAAAATATGGTAATTCAGTAGAATAAAGGACTTTCAAGCATTCTTGCTGAAAAAAACAGAGTTGAATAGAAAATTTGTCATTCAGATACAAGAAGCAAGAGAAGCTTGAGAAGGTGAACAGGGAAAAGAAATCAGAAGCCACTTATCAAAGTTGAACTATTAACATGCCTACATGGAAAAACGATAATTGTAACTGATGAAACTTTTCTCAGTATGAAAACAGTTGAAGGGAATAGAAATATATATGGCTATATCGGAGGGTATATGGGCGTATGAATACATATGTGAATGTGTGTATATATGTTTACAGGTATACATAGATAGAGGGCACAGGTCCAATTTAATAGGAAGGGATGATACTTAAAAGGCGAAATTAAGAGGTGAGACAGGAATATAATGAGTGAAGATGGAGAGAGACAGAATGGGGTAAACTATCTTATTTAGAAGAGGGCAAGGGAAAATGGTTTCAATGGAGGGGAAGAATAGGAAGGCAAAAGGGAATGGGTCAGCCTTATTCTCATTGAATTGGGCTTGGGGAGGGAATGAAATACACACTAAATAGGGTATCTCACCCTACAGGAGAGTAGGGGGAAGGGGATGAAAGGGAGGATGATGGAAGGGAGGGCAGGCTGGGGGGAAGGGAAGTTGGAAGCACCCACTTTTGAAAAGGGATGGGATCAAAGCAGAGAACAGAACAAGTGGGAGGTGGGATAAGAGGGAGGGAAATATAGTCAGTCTTTTACAATATATATACTATGGTAATGTTTTGCATTAGCTACACATATACAACCTATACTGAATTGCTTATCTTCCCAGTAAGGGTGTGTGACAAAGGAGGAAGGGAATGAATCTGGAATTCAAAGTTTTAAAATCAAATGTTTAAAATTACATATATACATATATATATACTATTATTAACACAATTTTATATGTAATTGGGAAATAAAGATATACAGGCACTGGGGCATAGAGATCCACCATGCCCTACTGGAAAAGTCTAAGGGGGTATGGGAGAAGATATGGGAGAGAGCAGATTGGAGGAGGGGATATCCTATGGGATTGCTATTTTGGGGTGGTGGGTAGGGGGAAAACGGGGAGAAAATTTGTAACTCAAAATCTGGTAGAAATGAATGATGTAAATCAGAAGTTAATAAAGCATTTGAAAAATGAAAAAAAAAATTGAGAGAGAAGGGGTGGCTAGGTGATGCAGTGAATAGAGCACCAGCCCTGGAGTCAGGAGGACCTGAGTTCAAATCCGGCCTCAGACACTTAACACTTGCTAGCTGTATGACCTTGGGCAAGTCATTTAACCCCAAATGCCCTGCTTACCCCTCTCCAAAAAGAAAAAGCAAAGAACTGAGAGAGAAGAAAACAGAGTCAAATTTGCAGAAATAAGATCCATTCCTCAAATGATAAGTGGTCAAATGATACGAACAAGCAGTTTTCAGACAAAGTAATCAAAGATATCTATAGTCATTTAAAAATTATTATTGATTAGAGAAATGCAAAATAAAATGTGAAAATTAGAGAAATTAAAAAGCCACTCTGAGCTACCACCACACACATATCAGATTGGCTAATATGACCGAAAAGGAAAATGACAAATGTTGGAGGGGATGTAGAAAAATTAAAATACTTTGTATTTTAATCGTATTGTTTTGTTTAATTGTATTGTATTGTTGCTGAAGTTGTAAACTGATTCAACCATTCTGGAAAGCAATTTGGAACTATCCTTTACCTTTTTGTTTTGTCAAAACAAAGCATTACCACTACTAGGTCTGTATTCCAAAGAGATTTTAAAAAAAAAGGAAAATTATGTATATGGGCAAAAATATTTTTAACACCTCTTTTAGTGGTGGCAAATAATTTGAAATGGAAAGAATGTCCTTCGATTGGGAAATGACTGAACAAGTTGTTGCATATGATTATGATGAAATACTATTGTGCTATAAGAAAAGATGAGCAGGATAATCTCAGAAAAACCTGGAAATACATATATGAATTGATGCAAAGTGAAATGAACAGAAACAGGAGAACACTGTACAAAGTAATAGCAACATTATGTGATAATTTACTATGAATAATTTAGCTTTTCTCAGCAAAAATATAATTAAATTTTAAAAAATAACAAAAATTAAAAAAAAACAAGGGAAAAAAAGAAAATATACTCTGCCCCCTAATGGAGGCTGTGGTGGGAGGTTTGCTTTCAGGAATGCCCACACCTTGCTACTTTGTGATTGGGCAGTGGTTCACAAGGGTTGTGATGTTCTCTGACCCTGGAGATGACTATATATATACACACCCTGATGTGAGGTTTTCTTTTGGGACTCACTAATGGGAAGAGTTGTGTGACTTGGCCAGATGAGACTCTGGGCAGCTGTTGAGCCTCCTGGTTTTGAAAACCCAGAAGTTGGTGGTTCTATCTCCAATAAATAAAACTGTATGTATGTAATGATCAGACAGCTGGAAGCCCTGTCTGTTGGTCTATTTCTCTGTATTTTTTTTATCTGCTTATAACTTCTGTTTGTATTCTTTGAAGTTCACAATACTGACTCTTCCCCCACCCCCGTAATATAAATGATATATGTTTGATTAAAGTAAGATTGTTAACCCTTTTTTGAGTTGCTTTCCTTTAGAAAAGCAGATCAAAGAACCTGTGCTAACAGCCATCCTGGGTATGCTAGGGTGCTTGCTGCTACAGCTTTTTTGTGGATCTTTACTGACAGTGCCAAGTGGACCAGTCCCTGCCTGGGTGTAACTATGTGCCAGGGCAGAAGAGGTGACAGAGAAACAGTGCCCCCTCTCCAACTTCTGTCATCTTCTCACTGTGATTGTAACAGACTCCCAGTGAGTGAGCAATCAGGAGGGCTGGAGAGTCTATCACAAGTGTCTTCTAAGAGCTTATAGATTACTGCTAGAGTGCCCTAAATGTACATCTCTGATCATAACTTTACTCAAAAACTA